>NC_134879.1:16219362-16241862 GCF_041734735.1 Babylonia areolata
CAAAATAATCCACAACACACACACACACATACACATACACCCCCCCCCCCACACACACACAAACTCAAACACACACACACACACACACACACATGCACAACACGTTGATACACACACACACACACACACAAACACGCGCGCGCGTGAGCACTAATATTGTAAAACACTCAGCACAAGGGAAACATTTCTACAAGAAAACAACAAGAACATTGCAGTTTGAAGCTTTTTGATAAAATTTCGGCGTTAACAAACATTCAACTAATAAAATGCTTTATTGCCAAAGACCGTTTTTTTCGCTATGCAATGATTGTCTGCTCTTAATACTTAATACTTAGCATGCGAGAAGAGTGCATGTGTGCATGCGTGAATGCACACACATACATAGGTATATCTATATATGATGAAATTGATAAAAAGTCCAACAAATGAAATACAATGATTAAAAAAATTTCGACTTTATTGCCTTCTGCAAGGGATGGCATATATGTATGTATGTATGTATGTATGTATGTATGTATGTATGCCTTCTGCAATGTATGTATGTATGTATGTATGTATGTATGTATGTATGTATGCCTTCTGCAAGGGATAGTATGTATGTATGTATGTATGTATGTATGTATGTATGTATGTATGTATGTATGTATGTATGTATACCTTCTGCAAGGGATAACATGTATGTATGTATGTATGTATGTATGTGTCACGGATCAGCCCAACCTTTCGTTGCTGCGGAAGTATAGGCGGAAGTGCGAGCGATTTGGTATGGCTCAGTGGCCGGTGAAAGTGGTGTTAGTTCCGATGGTTGGGAGTTCGAATCCCAGTTTCTCTAGATCATGTTTTCTGACATGTTCTTGGTTTGGTAAAAGCGTGTGTATGCACACTCGTTTTACCTGTGTAAGAGTTGTGCAGCACGTGCACACACCGCTCTGTAGGAGCGAGAGGGCTCTTGTCACATTGGCATGACTGCAACTGCAGTGCAGTGCGTGCAATGTGTGTTTTGGCCGGTTAGCGTGCCAAGTGCAGAACTCGCGCTCACTTGTCGTTTACCTGGCTGCAGCTGACTGTGATTAGGTGTGACTTGACTCTGAGACGTCAGAGAGCGCGGACCTTGTGGCAGAGGCCCGGAAGGCTGATTGAGAGGAATTCTTGGCCAGCCAGAACCTCTGCCTGATTTTTAGCAAGCCGGTGAGCAGAGGCTGCAGTGCCCGGCTGAAGGTCCCATCCAAGTCACCACCTTCGCCCATCACAAGCTGTCATGAGGTAACCTTGTATCAGGCGGTAGCTGTTTCGAGTGTCTTTAGTCGTCTTTTCCACTTTTGGGAGGTTTGTGGGTTGGACAGTGGCTGGGGTCACTTTATGAAACTGTTACGATTACCTGATGTTACAGACTGTCGTGCAACGGTCCAGTGTTATAATTATCATTCCGTGTGTTACGGGTTTGAGTTTATATTAATACACTTGTGAGGAAGTGTGAGGGAATAGTATAATCTCCGTAATTTGTTCGACAGAGTGTACGTTGGATATGCAAAGCTTACAAGCTGATGTTAGTATCGGGAATGTGAGGGAGACGTTGGGGGAAATATTGTGTTTCGATAGGTTCTTAACCCTGCGTAAGTGGCCGCTGGTAGCAGCGTGTCAGAAGATAGTGTTTTCCGTGTAAGCTATTGTGGCGATAATAGGTTACTGAGTTCTCTCCCTGTATGGACCGAGCACTGGAAGAGTTTGTGTATTGATTTGTTCCCTTTAATTGCTCTGCTTGTGATCCGAATGGCTTTGGCAGCCATGCACTGACGCTATCATAATTTTTCCTTTTTGAATGTTCTGTTCCAACATGTCTGCTTGTGCAAGGGAGGTTACCTTGATTGGGCCTTCGATTCTGGCAGCGTAGCGCTGTGGGAGCGTGCTTCAGGATGCGCGGCACAAGGTTTGGGGTTCGAGTCTCGGGTTGACCTGTGCCACCGTATAAGTAGGGCGACGGCCGGTACCCTGGCAGGTTCCGGACCCCTCACTTCCAGGCATGCATGTTGTCGTGCGATTGGTGTATGACAGTGGTTGTCCATTATTTTGCCTTAGAGTGCTTGTTGGATGAATGAGAGCACAACCTGTGGCTTCTTAGGTCGCCCAACGCGGATAGGGTTATGCGGTTATGGACTGGTACTGACAGGGGGTTATCCCCGTCCCCAGCTTGCTTGTTTGTCAAGTAGCGGCAAATCGACTGCTCTGCTGTCCCAGCTCCGAGGTCGCCCCTCGGGGTCTTCCACCTGAGGAGCCGAGCGCTGACACGAAACCCTGGGGTCGCACCCTGGGGATCCAGATCGTCCCTCGGCGTCGACCTTCGACCGCAGCCTGCCCTGCTTGCCGCGACCTCCCGGACTCATCTGGTGGGGTGCTCTGTGGGTGAGCTGGACGTCGAGGGAGAGATTGTAGTTAGCGTTCGACTCTCAGCCTGGAGCAGGGATTTTTCAGTCCGTCAACGAGTGACAGATGAGTTAAATGAACGTTGCCGCTTGTGCAGTGAATGTGCGAGTGTGTATGTGTTTGGTTCGTTTTTCTTCCGTTTCTTGATTTTGTCCCGGTGGGGGTTAAAGGTGGGTTAAGGAGGGGTGGTTTGGAGTTAGGTGGGTGCGAGGGTTTGGGTTTGGGGATAGCTTAGGAAGTAGGTCCTGTACCCATACGTGTGTGATTGTGTGAATAAAAGTTGTAAAATCGTACACGGATTTCTGCGTCCTTCTTGGGAGTGTGTGTTGCGCGGTGTCGACCCTAAAAGTCCACGTCTCCTGACTTTTGGGCTTGCTCAGATTTCTGGAGTGTGTGACAGTTTGGGGGCTCGTCCGGTATTGACACCTGCGAACTCGCACACTCTTGGGTGGGGCCCCGGAATTCGTGGGCGTGTACGTTTGTCAGTTTCTTTAGTTTATTCTGTTTGAATTTTTTGTTGCCTTTAACGTGGGAGGTTGGCGGGATTGAGGAGTCGCAAGGGAGGTTGGGACCCTCCTTGCGTGTTTGGTAGTGTGGGGTTCAGGTCTGGGGTTACTGGGCGAAGTCCCTGGCGCTCTGTTCTGGTGGGCAGGGCTGCGCGAGGCGCGACCTCTTCACTGCTTAGCAGCCAGTCCTTAGCCACTCCTAGGCTTTAGATCGTTGAATGCTGTTTCCTCGCAGCATAATTTTGCTTAGTTTGACACTCCCTGGCACTTATTTTTGCCAGGACAGGGGAGTGTGTATACCAACTTATTCTTACGCTCCAACGTTCTTCTGTGTCACGGGTTGTGTAGGGAGAGTTCAGTGCCAAGATCAAGATTGGTTGTTGTTTTTTTTTCCTTAAAGTTGGTGGTCCGGGTACTGAGTAGTTTTGAGATATGGATGAGCTACTGACTCACAGTACCATGCCAAGTGTTATACCAGTCCGCACGTGTGGACCTTTGACTAGAAGTCAGGCTGCTCTAGCTATTGGGGCAACTAGTGTGGTCACGACAACCATGACGGATGTTTGGACCTGTAGGTCAGACACGCATGTCTCCACCAGTGATGTGGGTAGTGTAACACCGGTGCGACAAGGTGGTACCCTTGGCGCGTGTACTCCTCCTTTGACACCAGCTTGTATATCACTGGATACTCAGCCGACTCAGCAGGCTATTTCCGCTGGGGTCTCTTTGTCAAGTCTGAGGTTGGCCCCAGTATCAGTCTTGCAGGCCACATACCCGCCTCTGCCGCGGCTGGAACATACCCCAGGTCACGGACCGGTGACGTTTGGGTCTGAGACAGGAAGGACAGCTCCGACCTTCGGAATACCGCCCGTGCAGGGAAGCTCATTCCCTGTAGCAGGGTTGCCTCCTGAGCGGGCAACCGTGCTGCCGCACACGCGGGCATCGACTTTCAGGTCGCCGGCTACCCCTGTCTGGTCCAGCGTAGGTCTCGATGATCTTTCATTCATCGAACCTCCTTTGGTAAGAGCTCGTTCAGGCTCTGGTGGCTCCGAGGTTGCCCAGGTAATTATGTACCTGGAGAACAGCCGGAAGGAGAGGCAGAGAGAAAAAGTAGAGCGCGAGGAGAAAGAGCGCAGGCAAGAGGAAAGAACAGAGAAAAAGTAGAGCGTGAGGAGAAAGAGCGCAGGCAAGAGGAAAGAGAACAGAGAGAAAGAGGATAGAGACAGAAGGGACCAACAGTTTGCAGACTTGATGGCAAGGGTGGCTCTGTTATCACAGGCTGCACGGTCTGCACAAGTCCCTGCAGCTGTTCTCCCTCCTGCTCCTAAGTTGCCTATCTTCCGTGAAGGGGAGGACGTGGATGCCTTTATAGAGCACTTTGAGTCAGTTGCTCGGGATTATGGTTTAGAAGACAGTGCCAAGAAGGTGCACATGTCTGCATCTGTCTGGGAAGGCCAGGGAGGCGTATAATACGCTTCCACCAGAAGGTACTTATGCGGATTTGTGTAGAGCATTGCGGGCACAGTACCGGCTTACACCGGAGGCATACCGCCGCAAGTTCCGTGATATAAGGAAGCGACCCGATGAGACTTGGGCACAGTGCTCGGTCAGGCTTGATAAAGCTCTGACGAATTGGGAGCAGTTGTCTTCCATCCCTCTGCGAGAGTTGATCCTCCTAGAGCAGGTGTACTCTTTCATGCCACAGGACATTGCTGTGCAAGTCCGAGACAGTCACCCAGATGATCTCATGGCGGCGGCTCGTAGAGCTGATGGTTATGAGGAAGCTAGGAGAGATGCGAAGGGGGGTACTGGCTTGCGGAGCGTGGGTCAGGGTAGACATCCTCGGATGCCGGATCGGGGTACTCTGCCCCATCGTTCTGGCGAGAAGTCACCATCCAGCGCACAGCCTCACCCTTCAGTTAGCTGTTGGAACTGTGGAAAGCGAGGACACCTCCGACGTGATTGCCCGGCCTTGTCCTCTGCACAGCCAGGTCGTTACCAGAAAGGTAATTTAGTCCAGGTCGTGGACCATTCTGATTGCTTTCAGAGTGTGACAGGCGAACGGGAGGACTCCCTGGCCACATTCCTCAGCATCGTTGAGGGCAAGGTCAGAGATACCATCCGGGACACTGGGGCTACCTGTGTCTTTGTAGATGAAGCACTCGTTTCTCCTTCCGCCAAGAGGGAAGTCTTGTTGGGTGACGGGGGTCCAGGGCTGTTTTCAGGCCGAGAGACCCTGTGTCCAGATCTGTGTGGATACTCCCTATTTTGAGGGGGTTGTTTGGGCTGTGGCATTAGAAAGGCCACCGTGCTCGCTCCTTATCGGCAATACAGTCACCTTTGTTGATGGGCGTAAGGAGCGAGTGTCTACCCAGTTACCCCCAGGGGTGACTGCTGGCGTGGTGACCCGCTCAGCCTCGCAGCCTCGGAGGGCCCTGGAACCAGTGCGGACTCCTGTCAGTCCATCTGATTCCGCGCTGAAGGTAGATCGTCAGACTGTTCAGAGCCTTCAGCGCAAAGATCCGTCCCTGGCGAAGGTACGGGAACTTGCTCGTACTGGCTCTGAGTCCCCACGGGACGGAACCCAGTACGTCTTCAAGCAAGGTACTCTCTTCCGAGTCTTCGCCAAGCAAGGACGCAGCTTCAAACAGCTGGTGGTTCCCTCTGAACTCCGTCACACTGTCCTTGCCTTAGGGCATGATTCCTCAATGGCAGGTCATCTAGGGGTCAGGCGGACGCAGGAGCGTATCTGGCAGGATTTCTGCTGGCCGGGCTGTTCTTCAGATATCCGTCAGTACTGTCGCTCCTGCGAGGTATGTCAGCGTACCACGCCGAAAGGCCAGAACGTTAGGGTTCCTTTGGGAACGGTTCCCATTGTGGCGGAACCGTTCTCCAAAGTGGCCGTGGACCTTGTCGGTCCCATACACCCCTCGTCTGCCCGCGGTCACCATTACATTTTGGTAATGGTTGACTATGCGACTCGATATCCCGAGGCAGTTCCGCTCAGGAGCATAGATGCTCCTACTGTTGCGGAAGCATTGTGGCAGATGTGGACTCGTGTGGGGGTTCCCGATCAGGTCCTTAGTGACCAGGGAACGCAGTTCATGGGGAACGTCATGAGAGAAGTTCACCAGCTCTTGGGCATCAAGGGTCTGTTTACCAGCCCCTATCATGCACAAGCTAATGGCCTTGTAGAGCGTTTCAATGCCACGTTGAAAAAGATGCTCCAACGGCTCTGCGTCAAACGGCCAAGGGACTGGGACAGGCTTGTCCCAGCTGTGCTCTTCGCTTATCGTGAGGTTCCACAGGAGTCTATGAAGTTCTCTCCCTTTGAGCTTCTCTATGGACGGACGGTAAAAGGGCCCATGTCCATTCTCAGACGGGTATGGACTCAGAAAGACTCTCAAGGTGACGACCCGACCCGTACTGAATCCGAGTACGTGGTAGATCTTCGGAATCGAGTCAAAGAGGTTTGTGAGATCGCCCAGGAAAATCTCAGGCAGGCCTCACGTCGGTACGCCCGATGTTTCAATCGTCGTTCCAAGGAACGTTGGTTCGACCAGGGAGATGAGGTCTTGCTCCTTCTTCCCGTCCGACACAACAAACTTCAGGTGTCGTGGCAAGGACCCTTTAAAGTCCTCGAAAGAGTGGGAGACTGGGACTACAGGATTTCAGTGCGTGGGAAGTCAAAGCTATACCACGCCAACCTGTTGAAGAAGTTCCTTCGGCGGGAGCGGGCTGCGGCCGCCTACTGCCCTACTGTCATCGAGGATGATAAGTCGGAGGCTACGGAATCGGGGGGTGGTTCTTCTGCGATCCCCTGTGTCCCTCTGACCGCCGAGGAGTCGTTCAAAGATGTCGTGTTGGGGGCAGACTTGTCGGCTGTTCGGCGTGCTCAGCTGCAGGAGCTGACTGCTGAGGCATCCTATGTCCTTACGGACTTACCTCTCCGGTCTAGGGTGGGTGAGTGTGAACTCATTCTGGATACGGATGAACCCGTTTGGGTTCGGCAGTACCCGTTACCTCACTCTCAGACACAGGTCATCGCCAAGGAGGTCGAGGCGATGCTGAGTATGGGGGTTATAGAGAAGGCGAGCTCTCCCTATTCTGCTCCCATTGTCCTCGTAAGGAAGGACGGCAAGGTGCGGTTTTGTGTGGACTACCGCCAGCTCAATAAGCATCTCAGGTTTGATGCTGAGCCCTTGCCCAACATTGAGATTTTTGCCAGGCTTGGGAAAGCAAAAGTTTTCTCTAAGCTCGATCTCACAAAGGGATACTGGCAGATCCCCGTGAAGACGTCTGATCGCCCTAAGACAGCCTTCACCACCCCGGATGGACAGTTTCAGTGGGTGACCATGCCCTTCGGTCTGAAGACCGCGGGGGCGATCTTTTCCCGTACGATGAGGGAGGTTCTGGCTCCGTTGAAACTGCCAGAAATTCAAAATTTCATGGACGACCTTCTCATCGCGTCTGAATGTTGGCGAGGCCATATCAAGGTGCTGCGGGCGTTGTTCCGTCGTCTCAAGGAGGTCCACCTTGCTGCTAAGCCCTCCAAGTGTGAACTGGGATTCTCAGAGATTCAGTTTCCAGGACACACTGTCTCAGAAGGTCATCTAGGGTTGCAGCAGGAGAAGGTAGACAGGATTCGGAATGCCCCAGTTCCAACTACCAAGAAGAAACTCCGTAGTTTTTTGGGTCTGGCCGGTTATTACCGGAAGTTCGTTCCCAGATATGCGGAGGTGGCCTTGCCCTTGACGGGAAAAACTCGCGGGAAAGAGCCAACCAAAGTCTCATGGTCTCCAGAGTGTCAAAAGGCGTTTGACTCTTTGAAGGATGCGTTGGTCAGCGCACCCATTCTGCAACTTCCTGACCAGTCTAAGCCTTTCGTTCTGAGGACGGATACATCCGGCACTGGTTTGGGAGCTGTGCTTCTGCAGGAGCATGAAGGGATGCTCCGACCAGTGGCTTATGCCAGCAAGAAACTGGTGGGTGCAGAATTCCGGTACCATGCCATAGAGCTAGAGTGCTTTGCGGTGGTGTGGTCAGTGAGAAAGTTCTATCCATACTTGTATGGACGTACTTTTCAGCTCCAGTGTGACCACAATCCATTGCAGTATTTGCATCGGATCCGTCCAGTTAGCAGGAGACTGATGGGCTGGACAATGGAGCTGCAGTCACACTCATGTCTTTCAGTCAGTGAAGGGTGTAGACAACCATGGAGCTGACTATTTGAGCCGGCAGTCATAGAGCACTTGCCTATATCCGTGCAGCTTACGTGGCGGTTGTACTTGCCTCTTGAGCTCATAGCTTAAGGGCTTTGAAAGGGGGTTGTGTCACGGATCAGCCCAACCTTTCGTTGCTGCGGAAGTATAGGCGGAAGTGCGAGCGATTTGGTATGGCTCAGTGGCCGGTGAAAGTGGTGTTAGTTCCGATGGTTGGGAGTTCGAATCCCAGTTTCTCTAGATCATGTTTTCTGACATGTTCTTGGTTTGGTAAAAGCGTGTGTATGCACACTCGTTTTACCTGTGTAAGAGTTGCAGCACGTGCACACACCGCTCTGTAGGAGCGAGAGGGCTCTTGTCACATTGGCATGACTGCAACTGCAGTGCAGTGCGTGCAATGTGTGTTTTGGCCGGTTAGCGTGCCAAGTGCAGAACTCGCGCTCACCTGTCGTTTACCTGGCTGCAGCTGACTGTGATTAGGTGTGACTTGACTCTGAGACGTCAGAGAGCGCGGACCTTGTGGCAGAGGCCCGGAAGGCTGATGGAGAGGAATTCTTGGCCAGCCAGAACCTCTGCCTGATTTTTAGCAAGGCGGTGAGCAGAGGCTGCAGTGCCCGGCTGAAGGTCCCATCCAAGTCACCACCTTCGCCCATCACAAGCTGTCGTGAGGTAACCTTGTATCAGGCGGTAGCTGTTTCGAGTGTCTTTAGTCGTCTTTTCCACTTTTGGGAGGTCTGTGGGTTGGACAGTGGCTGGGGTCACTTTATGAAACTGTTACGATTACCTGATGTTACAGACTGTCGTGCAACGGTCCAGTGTTATAATTATCATTCCGTGTGTTACGGGTTTGAGTTTATATTAATACACTTGTGAGGAAGTGTGAGGGAATAGTATAATCTCCGTAATTTGTTCGACAGAGTGTACGTTGGATATGCAAAGCTTACAAGCTGATGTTAGTATCGGGAATGTGAGGGAGACGTTGGGGGAAATATTGTTTCGATAGGTTCTTAACCCTGCGTAAGTGGCCGCTGGTAGCAGCGTGTCAGAAGATAGTGTTTTCCGTGTAAGCTATTGTGGCGATAATAGGTTACTGAGTTCTCTCCCTGTATGGACCGAGCACTGGAAGAGTTTGTGTATTGATTTGTTCCCTTTAATTGCTCTGCTTGTGATCCGAATGGCTTTGGCAGCCATGCACTGACGCTATCATAATTTTTCCTTTTTGAATGTTCTGTTCCAACATGTCTGCTTGTGCAAGGGAGGTTACCTTGATTGGGCCTTCGATTCTGGCAGCGTAGCGCTGTGGGAGCGTGCTTCAGGATGCGCGGCACAAGGTTTGGGGTTCGAGTCTCGGGTTGACCTGTGCCACCGTATAAGTAGGGCGACGGCCGGTACCCTGGCAGGTTCCGGACCCCTCACTTCCAGGCATGCATGTTGTCGTGCGATTGGTGTATGACAGTGGTTGTCCATTATTTTGCCTTAGAGTGCTTGTTGGATGAATGAGAGCACAACCTGTGGCTTCTTAGGTCGCCCAACGCGCATAGGGTTATGCGGTTATGGACTGGTACTGACAGGGGGTTATCCCCGTCCCCAGCTTGCTTGTTTGTCAAGTAGCGGCAAATCGACTGCTCTGCTGTCCCAGCTCCGAGGTCGCCCCTCGGGGTCTTCCACCTGAGGAGCCGAGCGCTGACACGAAACCCTGGGGTCGCACCCTGGGGATCCAGATCGTCCCTCGGCGTCGACCTTCGACCGCAGCCTGCCCTGCTTGCCGCGACCTCCCGGACTCATCTGGTGGGGTGCTCTGTGGGTGAGCTGGACGTCGAGGGAGAGATTGTAGTTAGCGTTCGACTCTCAGCCTGGAGCAGGGATTTTTCAGTCCGTCAACGATTGACAGATGAGTTAAATGAACGTTGCCGCTTGTGCAGTGAATGTGCGAGTGTGTATGTGTTTGGTTCGTTTTTCTTCCGTTTCTTGATTTTGTCCCGGTGGGGGTTAAAGGTGGGTTAAGGAGGGGTGGTTTGGAGTTAGGTGGGTGCGAGGGTTTGGATTTGGGGATAGCTTAGGAAGTAGGTCCTGTACCCATACGTGTGTGATTGTGTGAATAAAAGTTGTAAAATCGTACACGGATTTCTGCGTCCTTCTTGGGAGTGTGTGTTGCGCGGTGTCGACCCTAAAAGTCCACGTCTCCTGACTTTTGGGCTTGCCCAGATTTCTGGAGTGTGTGACTGTATGTATGTATGCATGTATGCTTTCTTCAAGGGATAGCATGTATGTATGTATGTATGTATGTATGCCTTCTGCAAGGGATAGCATGTATGTATGTATGTATGTATGTATGTATGTATGTATGTATGCAAAGATGCCTTCTGCAAGGGATAACATGTATGTATGTATGTATGTATGCGCGCACACTCGTGTGCGTGTATTGTATATATATGTGCTCGCGTGGCCGAGGCTGCGCTTGTGCATGCTTTTCTTTGCTTGTTGTTGCTGTTGTTGTTGTTGTTGTTGCTGTTCTTGTTGTTGTTGCTTTTGTTTATGAAGCTGTCTCAAGCACGGTAAACAACGCTGTTCATTACCATTTTCAAACTGCAGTCAAATAAAAGAGCAATAGCGAGTTCGAAATAGTACAAGAACTGCTAAAATCCCTATTTTCCCGTCCCTCTGAACTCTAAACGCTTGCGGTGAAAAACACTTTAATTTAATCAATCTCCAAAGCATTTCAAGTGAAAATGGAATGGCCTCCACCAATCAAAAGTTTGTTTCTGATTCTTATCATTGAAACGACGTTTTGTGGAAAGGAAAGTCGGCCAAGAGGATTAAAAAAAAAAAAAAAAGTTTTTGGAATATTCTCAACGAGATTTTCTGGATTATCATATGTAAGTTTTTCTTGTCTTTTTTATTAAAAACATTTTTTTTTTGAAAAAGACATGTCTGATGAAAATTAGAAGAATGAGAGAAGATAACAATTATACTAGGCCTTAAAGGTGTTGCATTATGAAAGTCACAGGGCTGTCTCCATGCAGCGGATGGAGCGGTAACATCTCTGAGCAGTGGAAGGGGAGACGAGTCTGGCGGAATCAGGATCGCTCTCTTCCCCTGCTCCTTGGCCTCGCTCCCCCCCGTCTGCTTGAAGCGAGGCCGGGGTTGCTTGAGGGGAGGCCAGCACAGGAGGGGGAGGATCGTCTCCGCATCTTGTCCCCTCAGGGTGGTCGGCGCCCCCAGGACTGTTGCAGGAGGACCCTGCCAAGGACAGCCAGCTGCCGGACTCCCCGACTGGAGTCATGTCCTCGTCGTCAGACAGTTCGGAGTAAGGGGTGATCACCGCTGGCAAACGCAACGGGATCAGGGACCGCTCCATCCGGGTTCTGGTGTCGCCGTTTCCGCTTCCGGTCGCTCCGATGCCTTCCCTTTCCAGTCGGGCGTGGGCGGAAGCCTCAGAAGGTAGAACGGCTGGGGAAGAGTCTGCTTCCCAGGAAGGTAGCCTTCTTTGAGGGTCTGGACAGGCCTGGTCGTGTGGGTGGTCAGTGCTAGTGGTCGTTTGTGGATTCTTAGTGCGATTTGGAAGTTGCAGCGCTGTATGGGATACAGAAGAACCGTCGGAGGTGGATTGGCCGGACGCGGATTCCAAGCTGCGATCTTCCGACCTCCCATGCTTGGTCTTGACACCGCTCGACTTCTGGGACTGGTCAGGGGCGTTTGCACGTCCAGCCCTAGTTCTGTCCATCTCGGACAGATGCAGCAGCGGCCGATGTCTGTCTGGAGGCAGCGAGGGCCCGGGGGAACCAAGGCGGTCATGGGAGCCCCGACTTTCGCTGTGACTGGGCCTCTGGGCGATGGAGTCCCTGACCGAAGTGCCGGAACTCTGCGCGGCAGAGAGAGCCAGGCCCTGGCTGGTGCTGCGGTAAAACCTGAGACTCCCGCCCTTCCCACCGTCTACCAGTCTGGCGCTCTCGCTGTGCTGCAGCCGAGGTCTGCTGGTAGGTTTGGTCTGCTGACCTCTGGGCCAAGGGACGTTACCGGTGCTGCTCACCCCGTGGCCATTGCTGCTGCTGCTGCTGCTGCTGCTCTTCAGTCTGGGCATCTCCAGAGCGTCCGTGTAGTCTGGTGGGGCTTCAGTATCGAGCGGCGCCGAGGAGGGGGAGGAGGAGGAGGAGAACGTCTCGCTCAAGGAGTCCCTGCAGGAGAGGGAGGTTCCTGGCGAAGACGTAGCATCACACACACCGCGTGCAGCAGATCGCGTCACCACCGCGGCCGAAGAAGAAAGAGCACCCTCCTTTCCACAACCACGACCAGTTCGGGCAGGAGGAGGAGGAAGAGCAGCCTCCTGCCCACACTCAAGACCAACACCAACATTGGAAGATGAAAAAACAGCACCCTCATCTCCACCACCACCACCACCACCACCACCACCACCACCCAGCACAGTACCACCGGCCCTGGCAGAAGAAGCAGAAGCAGAAGCAGAAGCTGAAGCAGTAGAAGCAGAAGCAGAAGAAGAAGACGTTGATGAAGAAACAGCCCCGTCCTCCCCACAACAATCACCACCAACACTCGTCGAGGTTCCTTCACCACCACCACCTTCAACAACAACAGCTCCAGAACCACTACCATTCTCCTCCTCCTCGCCACCACCACCACCACCACCAACACCACCACTTCCACCACCCCCAGACGCTCTCAAGGCCTCCATGGTGATGGTCGTACACCCTTCAGGAGTCTCCGGGGTGGTGGCCAGGGCAGAGCTGAAGAAGGACGCGCTGAAAGACACGGACCCGGCGTGAGGAACCCCGCCTCGTTTCCTCCGCCACCTCCTGCGGTCCATGCCCTGGCTGGCGGCGTTCTCCTCGCCGAAGGGGCTGGCCGGGGTGGAGGTGGAGGAGGCGAGGCCGGCGGCGTTGGCGGTGCTGTTGTGGGACCCCGCCCCTAGGTTCAACCCCAGGAGGTTGGTCAGCAGGCTGGATCGGGACCGGATGACCGGCGGCTTGTCGCCTTGCTGGATGGCCGTGCAGCTCTGGAAGCGGCGGACGGAGGTCATGGGGAAGGAGGGGAGGGAGCCGGGGGTGAAGGTGGCGGTGCTGGGGGAGGTGTGCAGGGCGGGGTTGGTGACGCTGCGCGGAGCGGCGTTGCCCAGGAAGAAGCGGGGGACCATTCCTCCTCCTCCGCTCGTCGTCAGGACTGCACGAGAAAGGGGGAAGTAATAACAAGTGTGTTGAATAATGATAATAATATGATAATTATGATGATGATAATAATGATAATCATCACCATTCTTCTACTTGTTCTTATCATCATCATTATTATTACTATTAAGATGACTGATGATGAATCATCTTCGTTTATACCTTCAAACAGATAAACATCAAGCACACATACATTTCAAACTAGAAGAAGATTGATTGAATCTTTAATGGGTAAAGAATTAGGCACAGTAAAGGGAAGAGGAAGAAGAAGGAGAAGAAGAAGAAGAAGAAGAAGAAGAAGAAGAAGAAGAAGAAGAAGAAGAAGAAGAAGAAGAAGAAGAAGAAGAAGAAGAAGAAGAAGAAGAAGAAGAAGAAGAAGAAGAAGAAGAAGAAGAAGAAGAAGAAGAAGAAGAAGAAGAAGAAGAAGAAGAAGAAGAAGAAGAAGAAGAAGAAGAAGAAGAAGAAGAAGAAGAAGAAGAAGAAGAAGAAGAAGAAGAAGAAGAAGAAGAAGAAGAAGAAGAAGAAGAAGAAGAAGAAGAAGAAGAAGAAGAAGAAGAAGAAGAAGAAGAAGAAGAAGAAGAAGAAGAAGAAGAAGAAGAAGAAGAAGAAGAAGAAGAAGAAGAAGAAGAAGAAGAAGAAGAAGAAGAAGAAGAAGAAGAAGAAGAAGAAGAAGAAGAAGAAGAAGAAGAAGAAGAAGAAGAAGAAGAAGAAGAAGAAGAAGAAGAAGAAGAAGAAGAAGAAGAAGAAGAAGAAGAAGAAGAAGAAGAAGAAGAAGAAGAAGAAGAAGAAGAAGAAGAAGAAGAAGAAGAAGAAGAAGAAGAAGAAGAAGAAGAAGAAGAAGAAGAAGAAGAAGAAGAAGAAGAAGAAGAAGAAGAAGAAGAAGAAGAAGAAGAAGAAGAAGAAGAAGAAGAAGAAGAAGAAGAAGAAGAAGAAGAAGAAGAAGAAGAAGAAGAAGAAGAAGAAGAAGAAGAAGAAGAAGAAGAAGAAGAAGAAGAAGAAGAAGAAGAAGAAGAAGAAGAAGAAGAAGAAGAAGAAGAAGAAGAAGAAGAAGAAGAAGAAGAAGAAGAAGAAGAAGAAGAAGAAGAAGAAGAAGAAGAAGAAGAAGAAGAAGAAGAAGAAGAAGAAGAAGAAGAAGAAGAAGAAGAAGAAGAAGAAGAAGAAGAAGAAGAAGAAGAAGAAGAAGAAGAAGAAGAAGAAGAAGAAGAAGAAGAAGAAGAAGAAGAAGAAGAAGAAGAAGAAGAAGAAGAAGAAGAAGAAGAAGAAGAAGAAGAAGAAGAAGAAGAAGAAGAAGAAGAAGAAGAAGAAGAAGAAGAAGAAGAAGAAGAAGAAGAAGAAGAAGAAGAAGAAGAAGAAGAAGAAGAAGAAGAAGAAGAAGAAGAAGAAGAAGAAGAAGAAGAAGAAGAAGAAGAAGAAGAAGAAGAAGAAGAAGAAGAAGAAGAAGAAGAAGAAGAAGAAGAAGAAGAAGAAGAAGAAGAAGAAGAAGAAGAAGAAGAAGAAGAAGAAGAAGAAGAAGAAGAAGAAGAAGAAGAAGAAGAAGAAGAAGAAGAAGAAGAAGAAGAAGAAGAAGAAGAAGAAGAAGAAGAAGAAGAAGAAGAAGAAGAAGAAGAAGAAGAAGAAGAAGAAGAAGAAGAAGAAGAAGAAGAAGAAGAAGAAGAAGAAGAAGAAGAAGAAGAAGAAGAAGAAGAAGAAGAAGAAGAAGAAGAAGAAGAAGAAGAAGAAGAAGAAGAAGAAGAAGAAGAAGAAGAAGAAGAAGAAGAAGAAGAAGAAGAAGAAGAAGAAGAAGAAGAAGAAGAAGAAGAAGAAGAAGAAGAAGAAGAAGAAGAAGAAGAAGAAGAAGAAGAAGAAGAAGAAGAAGAAGAAGAAGAAGAAGAAGAAGAAGAAGAAGAAGAAGAAGAAGAAGAAGAAGAAGAAGAAGAAGAAGAAGAAGAAGAAGAAGAAGAAGAAGAAGAAGAAGAAGAAGAAGAAGAAGAAGAAGAAGAAGAAGAAGAAGAAGAAGAAGAAGAAGAAGAAGAAGAAGAAGAAGAAGAAGAAGAAGAAGAAGAAGAAGAAGAAGAAGAAGAAGAAGAAGAAGAAGAAGAAGAAGAAGAAGAAGAAGAAGAAGAAGAAGAAGAAGAAGAAGAAGAAGAAGAAGAAGAAGAAGAAGAAGAAGAAGAAGAAGAAGAAGAAGAAGAAGAAGAAGAACCCCCCAACAGCAGCCACACCCCCACCACCCCCCCAAACAGCAACAACAGCAGCAGCCACCCCCAAACAGCAACAACAGCAGCAGCCACCCCCAAACAGCAACAGCAGCAACCACCCACCAAACAACAGCAACCACCCACCAAACAACAGCAACCACCCACCAAACAACAGCAACCACCAAACAACAACAACAGCAACCACCCACCAAACAGCAACAACAGCAAGCAGCAGCAGCCAAACAACAACAGCAACCAAACAACAACAGCAACCACCCCCAAACAACAGCAACAGCAACAGCAACAGCAACCAAACAACAACAGCAACCAAACAGCAACCACCCCCCAAACAACAACAACAGCAACCACCCCCCAAACAACAACAACAACAGCAACCACCCCCCAAACAACAACAACAGCAACCAAACAACAACAACAGCAACCAAACAACAACAACAGCAACCACCCCCCAAACAACAGCAACCAAACAACAACAGCAACCACCCCCCAAACAACAACAACAACAACAACCAAACAACAACAACAACCAAACAACAACAACAACCAAACAAACAACACATGAAACACGCGCGCACACACACACACTGAGGTCAAATCCATAAAGATAATTATTCAGAAATGCAGATAAATAGCAGTTTCATTTGACAAGGAATGATAACGTATCAAAGCTTTCTTCTGGAAACTGTGATCTTCTTTCCATAAATAATAGATGAGCAAAATAAATTTGAATCCATCCGTCCGATTGTGCAACGCACATTCATCTATCAATGTTATATGCGTAAAGTAAGAAAAGAATAAATGATATATTCGTAATCTGCCGCTTGAATTTATATGCAAATGCAGAAGGATAACTTGAAGCTTTTCCCTATCCTTTGTTCGTCTCGACTGGAAAGAATAAAAGAAGAAAACAAATAGGGAAGGAAGAATAGAAGAAATAGATAAATAGACAGAAAGAGAGATGAAAAAAAGAGAGAGAGAGCATGACAGAGAGAGAGAGAGAGAGAGAGACAGAGAGAGAGAGAGAGAGAGAGAGAGAGAGAGAGAGAGAGAGAGAGAACGAAAAAATGAAATAAAAAAGATGGAATGAGATACAAGGGGAAAAATAAAGAAAGAAAGAAGTAAGAAGGAAAGAAAGATAATGATAGAGAGAATGATATAAAGCAAGAGAAAAAAAAGAGAAAAAAGAAAGAAAAAAAAAAAGGGCTGAGAAAAAACCCAAACCACCCAGTAAGACAGAAATATACCGAATCAAATCAAATCAAATCAAGTGAAATCAAGTGAAATCAAATTAAATCAAAACAAAACAAAACAAAAAGAACCAAACGACAGCAACAGAACAAACAAACAAAATTGACACCATCGCCACCACCACCACCACAAACAAACAAATACAAACAACCTAACAAAGTAAACAACAACAACAACAACCAATAACCCTAACTTACAAATACAACCCCACAAAACTAAAACAAAGGGACGCCACCCACCACGGCACTAACCAGACATTGTGAACAACCTAACAAAGTAAACAACAACAACAATAACAACAACAACAAAACAACAACCAATAACCCTAACTTACAAATACAACCCCACAAAACTAAAAACAAAGGGACGCCACCCACCACGGCACTAACCAGACATTGTGAACAACCTAACAAAGTAAACAACAACAACAACAACAAAACAACCAATAACACTAACTTACAAATACAAACCCACAAAACTAAAACAAAGGGACGCCACCCACCACGGCACTAACCAGACATTGTGAACAACCTAACAAAGTAAACAACAATAACAACAACAACAAAACAACAACCAATAACCCTAACTTACAAATACAACCCCACAAAACTAAAAACAAAGGGACGCCACCCACCACGGCACTAACCAGACATTGTGAACAACTTAACAAAGTAAACAACAACAACAATAACAACAACAACAAAACAACAACCATCAAAACAACAACTTACAAATACAACCCCACAAAACTAAAAACAAAGGGACGCCACCCACCACGGCACTAACCAGACATTGTGAACAACCTAACAAAGTAAACAACAACAACAATAACAACAACAACAAAACAACAACCAATAACCCTAACTTACAAATACAACCCCACAAAACTAAAAACAAAGGGACGCCATCCACCACGGCACTAACACTACTGCCAGTCTGCAGGAGGTGGTCAGTGTGGAGTGTTGTCCTCGTGGTAAAGCATCCGCCTGGAAATCGAAGAACC
Organism: Babylonia areolata; assembly: GCF_041734735.1. NCBI lineage: Eukaryota > Metazoa > Mollusca > Gastropoda > Neogastropoda > Buccinidae > Babylonia > Babylonia areolata. The sequence goes on from NC_134879.1 coordinate 16,237,141, forward strand.
GAGAGAATCTGAGCGCGCTGGTTCGAATCCCACAGTCGCCAGTATTTTCTCCCCCTTCCTCTAGACCTTGAGTGGTGGTCTGGACGATGGTCATTCGGATGAGACGATAAACCGAGGTCCCGTGTGTAGCAATGTATTAAAGCGCGCACGTAAAAGACCCCACGGCAACAAAAGGGTTGTCCCTGGCAAAATTCTATAGAAAAGTCCAGTTCGATAGGAAAACAAATCGCAGGCAGCTCTGTGTAGCTCTCGCTGAGGAGGGGGTGGGGGAAGCAGCCCGAATTTCACAGAGAAATCTGTTGTGACTTAGAGAGAGAGAGAGAGAGAGAGAGAGAGAGAGAGAGAGAGAGAGACAGAGAGAGAGAGACAGAGAGAGACAGAGACAGAGAGAAATACAATACAAGCTAGCAAACTGATCCATCCATGTAACGCTAGAAACACAACTAACCAGACAAAATAGACGACCTCCTCGTTGCGTTCATCAGCAAAGCGTCCGAGTAGCTGGGCACCATGAAGTTGTTGTTGCGGATGTTCATCTCCATCTCCGTGCTGTTTAGGGTGCTGGCCCTCGACAGCGACCCTCGGAAAGCCTCCATGTCCACGTAGTTGGTGCCGAACAGCTTGTGCACGTGGTAGTGCAGGTGCGCCGTCTTGTACTCGATGATCACCCTCAGAGGCCAAGACAGGAGCAGGAAGGACCCCACCCAGAAAATGACGTGCGACACGTACCACGGAAGATTGTCAGGGTCCGCAAAGGCGATCATGTACTCCTTGAAGTTGACGTTCAGGATGTCCATGCCCTCCCGCCCCTCCATGTAGTCGTCGCGGTTTTCGTACTCCTGAAAGAATTGCGCGCGCTGATCTTCGAACTCGCACTCGGACTCCACGCTGGCGAAGGAGAAGCCTTTGCTGAAGCGGATCTTGGTGGCCGGGTAGCTTTCCAGTCCGTGCAGCGACCTGGAGATGTCCTTGACCCCGCACTGGGTGAAGTTGAAGGCCGAGCCGGCAGTGCAGGTGTTGACGCGCTCGTAGTAGACTTGGGTGGAGGTGAAGGCGTCGCCGTTTCGGTAGCGCGTGACCTGGCGCGTGCGTCGCACGTAGTGGTAGCAGATGGCCTTCCACCAGATGATGGGCACGCCATCGCGCATGTCACGGACCTGGGAGGGTTAAAGTAGGGGTGAGTGAGTGAGTGAGTGAGTGAGTGTGTGTGTGTGTGTGTGTGTGTGTGTGTGTGTGTGTGTGTGTGTGTGTGAGTGAGTTGGTGAGAGTGTGGAGGAATGAGTGAGTTGTTGAGTGTGTGGGTGAATGAGTGAGTTGGTGGGAGAGTGAATGAGTTGGTGAGTGAGTTGGTGACTTGGTGAGTGAGACAGAGTGAGTGAGTGAATGAGTGAGTTCATGGGTGTGTGGGAGAATGAGTGAGTTGGTGAGAGAGTGAATGAGTGAGTGATGAGTGAGTGAGTTGGTGAGTGAGTGAGTAATGAGTGAACAAATGAGTTGGTGAGTAAGTGATGAGTGAATGAGTGAGTTGGTGAGTGAGTGAATAAGTTGGTGAGTGAGCGAGAGAATGAGTGAGTTGGTGAGTGAGTGAGTGAATGAATGAGTGAATTGGTGAATGAGTGAGAAAGTGAGTGAGTGAGTGAGTGAGTGAGAGAGTGAGCGAGTGTGTGTGTGTGTGTGAGAGAGAGAGAGAGAGAGAGAGAGAGAGAGAGTGAATGAGTGAGTTGGTGAGTGAGTGAGTGATGAGTGAACGATGAGTGAGTTGGTGAATGAGTGAGTGAGTGAATGGGTGTGTTGTGAGTGAGTGAATGAATGAGTTGGTGAGTGAGTGATGAGTGAATGAGTTGGTGAGTTGGTGAGAGAGTGAGTGAGTGTGTGAGTGAGAGAATGAGCGAGTGAGTGAGTGAGTAACTGAGTGAACAAAGTGATTGAGAGAGATACAAACTCAAAATCATTTAGGTGGACACGTAAGAGATCCACCACACTCATCCATAAACCCATCATCGTTCCAATTAAAAAAAAAAAAAAAAAAAAAAGAAAGAAAAAGAAAAAGCCCGTATTATACTGTGGACTCCCACCCCTATACCTCTCGGCCGTCCTCTCCCCTCCTCCCCCCCTCCCCACTTTCATTCTTCTCTTACTCCATCCATCTACCCCCCCCCCCCATCCCATTACCCCCTTCCTCATCCTGTTCGTCCCTCCATCCCACTGTTGTGTTGACATATAGGTGTCTGCTTTTTGGATTGCAGATATCTCATCTCCTACCCTCCCTATCCTCCCTTCCCTCACTTTCATTCTTCCCTTACTCCATCCATCTACCACCCACCTTCCCCCCCCCCCACGCACCCCAAACCCTCCGTCCCCCAGCCGTCCGTTCGTCCCTTCCTCCCTTCTTTTATCGGCTGATTCGTCGTCGTTGTCATACGATTCAAAGTCTGTGCTTGTTGCTGAAGTTGCATCCGTCTATACCCACTCACCCACTCACCCACTCACCCGTTAATCTATTTATCATCATCCACCCATACCACCCACCAACCCTCCCATCCATCCACCCGTCTATCTACTCACCAATCCACCCACCCGTTAATCTATTCATCATCATCCACCCATACACCCACCAACCCACCCATCCATCCACCCGTCTATCTACCCACCAATCCACCCACCCGTTAATCTATTCATCATCATCCATCCATTCACCCACCAACCCACCCATCCATCCACCCGTCTATCTACCCACCAATCCACCCACCCGTTAATCTATTTATCATCATCCACCCATACACCCACCAACCCACCCATCCATCCACCCGTCTATCTACCCACCAACCCACCCACCCGTTAATCTATTCATCATCATCCATCCATTCACCCACCAACCCACCCATCCATCCACCCGTCTATCTACCCACCAATCCACCCACCCGTTAATCTATTCATCATCATCCATCCATTCACCCACAATTATCCCTCTGTCTGTCAACCCATCATCTATCCATCCACCTCAGCCATTCCTCCCTCCACCCACCCACCCATCCCTCCACCGCAACTCCCACCCACCCCTGTCCCTTAACCACCACCCCTCCTTTACTCCCTCCCCTTCATCCCTCCATCTCCAACTTCCTCCTCTTCTCCTCCCCCTCCCTCCCCTCCGCTCATCTTCGTCCCTCCACCTCCTCACCTTCCCTATCCCTCCATCCCCACACACCTATTCCCTCCTCCACCACACCCTCCCCCTCCTCATTCCTTCCCCTCACCCCTCGACACCCCCCCTCCAACCCCGTAGCCCTCTTCCCCTCTCACCGTCCCTATACCTCTACACCCTCCCCCTCCTCATTCCTTCCCCTCACCCTTCAACACCCCCTTCCATCCCCCCTATCCCTCCTCTCCTCTCACCATCCCTCCATCCCCACAACCTATCCCCTCCACATCCTTCCTCCCCTCAACACCACCTTCCATCCCCCTATCCCCCCTCCCTCTCACCATCCCTTCTCCCCCACACCCTATCCCCTCCACATCCTTCCTCCCCTCAACGCCCCCATCCATCCCCCCACGACCCCCCCACCCCAATCCCCACACTCCATCTCCTCCCCACCACACCCACCTTCCCCCTCCTCATTCCCTCCCATCACCCTTCAACCCCCCCCCCCACCGCCCCCAATCTCACCACCCCTCCACCCCCCAAACCTATACCCTCCACATCCTTCCCCCTCAATCAACACCCCCCTTCATCCCCCTATCCCTCCTCCCCCCAACACCATCCCTCCACCTCCACACCCTATCCCCTCCACCACACCCTCACCCTCCTCATTCCCTGATCTCACCCCTCAACACCCCCATCCATCCCCCTATCCCTCCTCCCCTACAAACTATCCCCTCCACATCCTTCCTCCCCTCAACGCCCCCATCCATCCCCCCTACCCCTCCTCCCCCCACATCCCCACACCACATCCCCTCCCCACCACACCCTCCTCCAATCATTCCCTTCTCTCAACCCTCAACACTCACTTCCATCCCCCTATCTCCCCCCCACGCCCCTCCCCCCCATCCTCACACCCCCATCCCCTCCCCACCACACCCACCTCCCCCTCCTCATTGCCTCCCCTCACCCTTCACCCCCCCCCCAATCTCACCATCCCTCCACCCCCACAACCTATCCCCTCCACATCCTTCCCCACAACGCCCCCCATCCATCCACCTATCCCTCCTCCCCCCACATCCCCACACCCCATCCCCTCCCCACCACACCCACCTCCCCCTCCTCATTCCCTCCCCTCACCCTTCACCCCCCCAATCTCACCATCCCTCCACCCCCACAACCTATCCCCTCCACATCCTTCCCCACAACGCCCCCCATCCATCCACCTATCCCTCCTCCCCACCACATCCCCACACCCCATCCCCTCCCCACCACACCCACCTTCCCCCTCCTCATTGCCTCCCCTCACCCTTCAACCCCACCCCACCCCCCACCGCCCCCAATCTCACCACCCCTCCACCCCACAACCTATACCCTCCACATCCTTCCCCCTCAATCAACACCCCCCTTCATCCCCCTATCCCTCCTCCCCCCACACCATCCCTCCACCTCCACACCCTATCCCCTCCACCACACCCTCACCCTCCTCATTCCCTGATCTCACCCCTCAACAACCCCATCCATCCCCCTATCCCTCCTCCCCTACAAACTATCCCCTCCACATCCTTCCTCCCCTCAACGCCCCC
>NC_134879.1:16246862-16249362 GCF_041734735.1 Babylonia areolata
TAGGAGGTGGAGGAGGAGGAGGCGGCGGAGGGAGGGGCCCTCTTAAGCACGGCCAGCCTGCACCAGGCGATGGCGGACAGGCAGCCCATGATGAGCAACGTCAGGATCAGACATTTCCAGTGAGCATCCCTCCTCAGGGACCCGAAGAACGACTGCTTGATGGGACGTTGCTGCAGACAAAAAAAAAAAAAAAAAAAAAAATCAAAAAAAATCAATGAACTGTAAAGACTGACTACATAGAAAAAAACAACAACAAACAAAACAACAAAGAACCAGGAACAAGCAGAACAACTAGAAACATAGGTTTACAACACACACACACACACACACACACACACACACACACACACACACACACACAGAGAGAGAGAGAGAGAGAGAGAGAGATACATACATACATACATACATACATACAGACAGACAGACAGACAGACAGACAGAAGAAAAGTAAATTAAGTGAACAAGACGAAATACAGACAGGAAAAAATAGAAAAATCTGATGATAGCTTTTACTAGTCGCAAGAAAACAAACAAACAAACAAACAAAAAGCAAAACAAAAGCAAACAAAACAACAACAACAACAAAAAAAAAAAAAAACCCCAACCAAACAAACAACCCTCCCCCCAAAAAAACAACAACCAAAAAACAAAAAACAAAACAACAACCACCAAACAAACAACGAAAAATAGTGCAGTGGTGAATGGAAGGTGTATAAACGTTTACAACATGCACTTGACGAAAAGTCCTGTTATTCTTAGACTTGATCGAAACATACGAACAGATGCTACCTTTTACTTTATCTTATTATCATCAAAACAGTATTTGTACCAGTGTAAAATGAACAAAAATAGTCCTTTATTAAGCGTATTCCTTTAGTAAGCTTAAACATAGGTACAAAATAGAAGAATACATAGCACGAACAAATTCAAGATATTCTGATTTTCAGAACACCTGGACACCATATAAGCCCATGTTCTTAGAGTAACTTCTTTCTTCCCATCTGCTACCTGTATCATTGCTGCACAATAGATTGATTTTTTTCCCTCCCCATATTAAAAAAAAAAAATATATACTAAGAATGTGAAACTGAAATGTGTCAACCATTGATATGCTACAAAATATCCCTTAGGTTCTGACAGTATAAGTCTCCCATTGGAAACAGTCTGTTGTAGTAATCCTGCAGTCTATATGTCATTGCAGAGTAACTGAATCACATTCGTATGTAAATGCATCGATTATCAAGTATGTCTCTCCAGTATGTCTCCCCCTCTTTTCCCACGTATGTATGTATTCGCATCTACCCCCCCCCCCCCCCCCACACACACCCGCCTTTTTCCCCCAACCCCTATATGTATGTTGTTTACTGTAAAAACAGGCTGTTGAATGTGATTGTGATTGCTCACTATGTACTTGTACTGAATAAAACAAGTAAAAAACAACAACCAACACACACACAAAAAACAAACAAATAAACAACAACAACAAAAAACAAACAAACCAGCTAGAACAGCAAACAACCTAATATAAGAGCAAAACAAAACAAAACAAAACCCACTACATAAATGACAAACTAACAGCAACAACAACAAAAGCATACCGAGCAAATAAAATTAAACCACCACCACCACCTCAAGGAAAAACAACAACAACAACAACAACAACAGCAAAACCAACCAACTACACAAAAAAACAAAAACAAACACCACTCCCCCCCCCCCCCCCCTGGATACCTCACCCCCACCCCCAAAAGGAAGTTCAGCGAGATCTATGAGAACATAAATAAACAAAAACAAGAAGAAAATTAGAAAAACAACAACAACAACAACAAAACAACAGCAGCAATTGGAACAACAACAACAACAACAACAAAAAAGGCATGATCACATCATCATGATTGTCATCATCATCATTATCATCATGATCATTATCATCATCATTGTCATCATCTTCATTATTCCAGCAAACAGGGGTTTCGCCACCATCATCACCACCAACCAACCAACAACACTACTTCGACAGTAACAACATGCAGAGAATAAATAACTCAATAATCCTTACACATTGGAAGTGACTTTGGTTGCACGTAGTGCTCAAAAGTTACGCGCTCCTCTAAAACAATATCTTTTTAATAATCTTAAATTCACTCGGAAGCTGCTAATAAAACAATAATAATAATAACAACAACAAAAACAACAACAATAAAAACAACAACAAAAAAACATGGATGACTCTACACCCCCCCCACCCCCGCCCCTCCCCCCACACACACCTCCACCCCTACCCTCACAAAGCGGGCTATAGGAAACTAACTGTGGTTAGGAGACAGCCACTGATATCGCAAAGGCGAAAAGGAAAATGCATCAATTGTGCCTCTGCACGCGACTCCTGTCAAAAAAAGAAAAAAAAAAAGAAAAAAAAAAAAAAAAAAAGAAAAAGAAAAGAAAAGAAAAAGTACGAAACAAAACAGCAAAACTGCGACATACCCACTCTTGCAATGGA
>NC_134879.1:16256862-16259362 GCF_041734735.1 Babylonia areolata
GTTCTGTTTTGGCGCGCGGTATGGGAACAGGAGGGGCGGGGGGTGGGGGGCGTGGGGGGGTGGGGGGGGGGGGGGGGGTAAGGGAGTGGGGGATGAAGTTATAGCTTGTGGCTTGTCGTCCATTACGAAACTTTCCCAAACATCATCTTGGCGATCGATGATGGCAATAAAGCGCGGAACGTTGCCAGCACTTTTTGTGTGCACGCACGCACAGCATACACAGGCGCACGTGCGGTGCATGTATGCATGCACTCACACACGCACGCACGCACACACGCACGCACGCACGCACACACACAGGCACACACACACACACAGTCACACACACACACACAGAGAAAAATTAAACCCATACATGCAGACGTCAACACATTTCGATGAATGAAAAAACACACGAGCTACTCTCTCTCTCTCTTAATCCTGGTCAATGCATGCAAAATAGAATTAGATTGAAAGTCATGTTAGTTTCACCAAGATCCTTTCAACCTCGTGTGACATGGCGTGCGTAATATAATAGGTATTCAGAGAGAGAGAGAGAGAGAGAGAGAGAGAGAGAGAGAGAGACGGATACGGATACGGATACGGATACGGATAGTTTATTCAATAAAGGCCATGGCCCCTCATGAAGGGGGTACAGTGAATCAACATTCAAAATCAAAACCTTACAAATTACAGAAGTGAATGATAAACTGCAAATGATAATCCACAAATTGGATAATGCACAACTAATATAATTAACTACATAATACACTGCGAAACTTAAAAGCCTTATATAAGTAAATAGCAAACTGTTTTATAATAGTTTCTTAGTTGATGACATAAGCATGGCGAGTCGAAATAAAGTAGGGTGTCTATAATATTTTTGGGGAATCCACTCATGTCTAAGGTCATTCAAAGCAGGGCTGCACAACACAAAGTGAAGTTCGGTTTCTTCAGCACGTCTGCATAAAGGACAACTAAGATCAGAGACACTGGACTTTCGATAACGATAATGATGAAGAAATATGTCAGAAATTCCAAATCGGAACCTGGTTGTGATATGTTTCAAATGCTTATCCATTTTCATTGACAGATAAGTAGGAATAGAGTGTATGGAAATGAACTGTCTGTAAAAGAGAGAGAGAGAGAGAGAGAGAGAGAGAGAGAGAGAGGAGAGACAGAGACAGAGCGACAGAGATGCTGATGTTCTTGTCATACCTACTTCGTCTCACGGCGTGACAACTTTTGACGTCTCTTTGAAAATGAAACTGATTTATTTATTTATTTTTATTTTTTACGTATTTATCATTTATTTGTTTGTTTTATCTTACAGCAAGAGCGCAAGGAACAGCTTAACGAAAAGCGTCTTTTTGACAAAGAGTATGTTTTGGGATATCTTCTCCCACGAAGGGTAACTTAGAGTCGGGTAAGGTGAGATAGGTTGATCAGAGCCAGGATGTGAGTCCTTTGAGTGTCTGTGTGTGTGCCTGCCTGTCTGTCTCTGCGTGTTTTTGCCGAGAGAGTGAGCATTTCATCCTAACCGGAAACAGGACGATTTCTCAAGAATAAACTGTGTAAACACAGGTCGACTCGGAGAGATGTTTTGTTTTGTTTTTCTTTGTCGAAGTTAAACCAGGACCAATTGTGAAGGAAGACGAATCACTTTTCCCTTTTTCCTCTCCCCTAATATTCCTTGATGGCGATGGGTGTTGGGTGTGTGTGTGTGGGGGAGGGTGGTGGGGGGTGAGGGGGAAGAGGGGGCTGGGGGGGGTGAGGGAGTGGGGGGTGGGGGGGTGGGGTGGGTGTGAAATGAGGAGCAGGAGGAGGGTGCAGGGCGGTGATGGTGGATCTCAGGGTGCCTAAAGAGTGTGGAGGTCGGGTGAAAAAAAAAAAAAAAAAAAAAAAAAATCAAAAATCGTTTCATGATCAAGAAAGAGTGTGTCAGTGGTCATGACGATGATGAAGAAGAAGAAGAAGAGTCAGGAGATTCATGCAAGGGATCAATAATCGTAACAACAACAGCAGCAGAAGCCAGCCTCGGGGCATTTCCCTTGGCGCGCCGCTCACCACCCATAGAAATACTAACTCCCCCCCTCCCCCACCACCCTCCACCCCTCCCCATCCCTTGCTCCGTTCCGTCCTGGTCAGCTCTAGACTGGTGAGAGGGCTGTCGCCAAGTAATAGAAAGCGCCGTGTCAGAATGATGAAGTGGTGCAATTTGCAAATGACACATCGCTGGGGGTTGGGTGGTGGTGGTGGTGGTGGTGGTGGGGGATGGAAAGTGCCAGACACAGCTTTCTCTCTGCCCGCTATGTCCGCTATGGTGTAAGGCTGTGAAGTGACTACTCCCCCCCCCCCTCTCTCAACAACCCCCCCCCCACCCCTCAATAAAGGATTTACTCCCCGGAAGGATGTTCCCGATTGTTTCGCCGGTGCAATCCTACACTGTCGTGATATATATATATATATATATTTTTTTTCCCTTTAAATTTTATATGGTTTATTTCGTTTTCGTTTATAC
>NC_134879.1:16266862-16271862 GCF_041734735.1 Babylonia areolata
AGAAGAAGAAGAAGAAGAAGAATCGGGGTGACGACACTGATGAAGAAAGGAAAAGGAAAAGGAGGGCGATACAGATGAGGGAAAGGGTATATTTGGGAACGGGAATGTGTGTGTGTGTGTGTGTGTGTGTGTGTGTGTGTGTGTGTGTGTGTGTGTGTGTGTGTGGGTGGGAGGCGTGTAGGAGAGGAGGAGGAGGACAAGAGAAGAGGACGAGAAGAGGAGGAGGGGGACGAGAAGAGGAGGAGAGGAGGAGAGGACGAGAAGAGGAGGAGGAGAGGACGAGAAGAGGACGAGGAGAGGAGGAGGAGAGGACGAGGAGAGGAGGAGGAGAGGACGAGAAGAGGAGGAGAGGACGAGAAGAGGAGGAGAGGAGGAGGAGAGGACGAGAAGAGGAGGAGGAGAGGAGGAGGAGAGGACGAGGAGAGGAGGAGGAGAGGAGGAGGAGAGGACGAGGAGAGGAGGAGGAGAGGAGGAGGAGAGGACGAGAAGAGGAGGAGAAGAGGAGGAGGAGAGGACGAGAAGAGGAGGAGAGGAGGAGGAGAGGAGGAGGAGAGGACGAGAAGAGGAGGAGGAGGAGGAGAGGAGGAGGAGAGAAGAGGAGGAGAGGAGGAGGAGAGGAGGAGGAGAGGACGAGAAGAGGAGGAGGAGGAGAGGACGAGAAGAGGAGGAGGAGAGGACGAGGAGGAGGAGAGGACGAGAAGAGGAGGAGGGGAGGAGGAGAGGAGGAGAAGAGGACGAGAAGAGGACGAGAAGAGGAGGAGGAGGAGAGGACGAGAAGAGGACGAGAAGAGGACGAGAAGAGGAGGAGGAGAGGACGAGAAGAGAAGGAGGAGAGGACGAGAAGAGAACGAGAAGAGGAGGAGGAGGAGGAGGAGAGGACGAGAAGAGGACGAGAAGAGGACGAGAAGAGGAGGAGGAGGAGAGGACGAGAAGAGGAGGAGAGGAGGAGGAGAGGACGAGAAGAGGAGGAGAGGAGGAGGAGAGGAGGAGGAGAGGAGGAGAAGAGGAGGAGGAGAGGAGGAGGAGAGGAGGAGGAGAGGACGAGAAGAGGAGGAGGAGAGGAGAAGAGGAGGAGGAGAGGACGAGAAGAGGAGGAGAGGAGGAGGAGAGGACGAGGAGAGGACGAGAAGAGGACGAGAAGAGGAGGAGGAGGAGAGGACGAGAAGAGGAGGAGAGGACGAGGAGAGGACGAGAAGAGGAGGAGGAGGAGAGGACGAGAAGAGGAGGAGAGGAGGAGGAGAGGAAGAGAAGAGGACGAGAAGAGGAGGAGGAGAGGACGAGAAGAGGAGGAGAGGAGGAGAGGAGGAGGAGAAGACGAGAAGAGGAGGAGAGGAGGAGAAGAGGAGGAGGAGAGGACGAGAAGAGGAGGAGAGGAGGAGGAGAGGAAGAGGAGAGGACGAGAAGCGGACGAGAAGAGGAGGAGGAGAGGAGAAGAGAAAGAGGAGAGGAGGAGGAGAGGACGAGAAGAGGACGAGAAGAGGAGGAGAAGAGGAGGAGGAGAGGAGGAGGAGAGGAGGAGAAGCGGACGAGAAGAGGAGGAGGAGAGAAGGAGGAGGAGAGGTTTGGAGGATTGGGGATGGGGATGAGGGGTGTGGGTCGGTGAGGGGGAGGGGTAGGGGGCGAGAGGTTGCAAGGGCAGCGTGTAAAAAGGGAGGGTGGAATAGAGGTGTGTGTGTGTGTGTGTGTGTGTGTGTGTGTGTGTGTGTGTGTGTGTGAGAGAGAGAGAGAGAGAGAGAGAGAGAGAGAGAGAGAGAGAGATGGTCGTCTCTTTCCCTCCCTCAGCAAGATAAGGGAGAATCCTGGCTTATAGATGTAATTTGTCATTTCTGGCCATTTGCTGCCTCTCTGTCTGTCTGTCTGTCTCTCTCTCTCTCTGCACGTGTCTCTCTCACTATGTCTCTATCTGTCTGTCTGTCTTTCTGTCTCTCTTCAATTCCAGTCTGCCTTAGTGCGTCCCGTTAAATGCCTTTCGAAAATCTACAATGTGTGTGTGTGTGTGTGTGTGTGTGTGTGTGTGTGTGTGTGTGTGTGTGTGTGTGTGTGTGTGTGTGTGTGTGTGTGTGTGTGTGTGTGTGTGTGTGTGTGTGTGTGTGTGTGTGTGTGTGCGTGCGTGTGCATGTGCATAATACGTGCGTACGTCCGCTGAAAAGGTATTTTATTTATTTTCTCATCTGTTTGACCGTTCGACGTTCCTGTTCTGAAAAAAAAAACAAAAACAAAAAAAAAAACGAAGTAAAATACATTCCGTCGATTATGTGGTCTCTCCTTCTTTCTCTCTGTTTATTTTATTTTATTTTTCCTTCCTTCATTTCATCAACACTTTCTTTCTCCCTTTCTTTCTTTCCTTCCTTTTCTTTCCTTTCCTCCCCTCTGTCTATCTCTGACTCTCTCCCTCTCTTTCTCTCCACGACACCTCTCTATTTAATTTTCTCCTTATTCCTCTCTTAGTTTTCTTTTTTCATTTTTTATCTTTTATTTTTTTCTCCCTCCCCCCCCACCTTTTTTTGTGTGTGCATCCTTTCTGTCCACTGAACTTTCAGGCTTCTACACTTGTATTTATTATTATTATTTATTTATTTACTTATTTATTTTTCTCAAGGCCTGACTAAGCGCGTTGGGTTACGCTGCTGGTCAGGCATCTGCTTGGCAGATGTGGTGTAGCGTATATGGATTTGTCCGAACGCAGTGACGCCTCCTTGAGCTACTGAAACTGAAACTGATACACTCGTATGCAATGTGCCGCAAGCACACATTGATCTGGTCAACAACTGATGATGACGATGATAATGGTGACGGTGATGACGACGACGATGACGATGACGATGACGACGACAATGATGATGGTGACGATAATGATGATGACGATGGTGGTTGTAGTGGTGTGCGCATAAATCGCGAAAGTGAGTTTTTTTTCCTGTGGCTACTTTTCCCCCAGCAAAAAAAAACACCAGCAGCAAAAAAACAAAACAAAAACAACATGCACGGACATGGGGGACGTGGTGGTGGGAACAGTATTGGGCAAAGGGTGAAGAATGGTGTGTGTGTATGTGTGTGCGCGCGTGTGTGCGCATGTGTGTGTGTGGTGGGGAAAGATACAGAGCAGTGGAAAAAATAAAACTTTAAAAGGGGAGACATATGCATATAGAAGGAAACGCTAACATCAAACAACTGTAACAACTATAACAAATGTTCAATTGGACAATGCAGCAAACCTTCTGCAATAGCAGATAACATCTTGAAATTGTCAAAAATACATTCACAAGAATTTTCCCAGAAGTTTGGTAACAACGATTTCAGACTCTGACATTCAAAGAGTATGTGTTTGCTAGAAATAGATCTCCGCATATGCATTTGACATCTCTGCTGATCTTTGTTATAAAAGCGTTCAGCTTTATCCTGTTTTTGAGAATGCCTGTCACCCACAACCACAACTTCCCTACCCACCACCACTCCCTGCATTCACGACCACCACATCCATAATGGTGATGATTAATAATGATAATGATCGTCATCATCATCATCACCGACAGAAACGACATCAACAACAACAACAACAACAACATCAGTTTCAGTTTCTCAAGGAGGCGTCATTGAGTTTGGATAAATCCATATACGCTACACCACATCTGCCAAGCAGATGCCTGACCAGCAGCATAAACCAACGCGCTTAGTCAGGTCTTGAGTGCATGCTTCTAATTATACTATCAGAGTGGATTTCTTCTACAGAATTTTGCCAGAGGACAACACTCTGGTTGCCATGGGTTCTTTTTCAGTGCGCCAAGTACGTACCTGTACACGGGACCTCCGGTTTATCGTCTAATCCGATTGACTAGACGCTCAGTTTGATTTTCCAGTCAAACTTGGGAGAAAGGGCGAGAGCGGGATTGATTGATGTGGATACTTATATAGCGCCTATCCTCGGTCAGAGACCAAGCTCTAAGCGCTTTACATACACGGGGACATTTGCACCACAGGCTGCCTACCTGGGTAGAGCCGACTGACGGCTGCCACTGGGCGCTCATCATTCGTTTCCTGTGTCATTTAATCAGATTTCAGACGCACACACATACACACTCAGACAGACATGTAACATTTTACGTGTATGACCGGGTTTTTTTTAATTTATTTACCCCGCCATGTAGGCAGCCATACTCCGTTTTCGGGGGTGTGCATGCTGGGTATATTCTTGTTTTCATAACCCACTGAACGCTGACATGGATTACAGGATCTTTAACGTGCGTATTTGATCTTCTGCGTGCGCATACACACGAAGGGGGTTCAGGCACTAGCAGGTCTGCACACATGTTGACCTGGGAGATCGGAAAAATCTCCACCCTTTACCAACCAGGTGCACTGAGATTCGAACCCAAAACCCTCACATTGAAAGTCCAGCGCTTTAACCATTCGGCTATTGGATTCGAACCAACACCCTCACGGACTCTCTATATTGGCAGCTGAGCGTCTTAACCATCCTGCCACCTTCCTCCAACATCAATGGCTGACCAGTAAAAACGGCAAATCGATATCTTTTATAACATCAAACAAACTACATACACTATCCCAGCAGAACAGAAAGGAATAATATGAATACTGATTGATAAACTGATTGATTGATTGATTGATATGGATACTTATACAGCGCCTATCCTCGGTCGGAGACCAAGCTCACTCAAAGCGCTTTACAAACACTGGGGGTAATTTACACAACAGGCTGTCTACCTGCCTACCTGGGTGTGGAGCACGACTGACGGCTGCCACTGGGCGTTCTCACTCATCATTCGTTTCCTGTGTCATTCAATCTGATTTCAGGCACGCACACCTACACACACACACACACACACACACACACACACACACACACACACACACACACAAGTATCGAGTGGAATAAAAAAAAAAAAAAAGAAAAGAAAAAAAGAAAAGAAAGAAGAAACACACACGGAGGACGCACACAGCTTAGCTAACTGATGGGTCGCATTCGTGCTTGCGCTTGCCGCTGC
>NC_134879.1:16279362-16289362 GCF_041734735.1 Babylonia areolata
GTTACCTCTAGGCCATCACTCCACTTTGTGCGTAACAACGAAACAACCTCTAATGCTAACAGGAAGGAATGACCATGACATGCGGACTAGAGTCTGCTTAATCCTTCCTCCTCCACCCAGACGGAATCTTTCAGACAATGTGGAGTCAACCAGACAGGCTGAACCGACCGGGAGTTATTGTTTGGTTTAGGTATCAGACGAACAGCGATCGGAACTGACATTGAGGATTGACTCACTGACACTGTGGCGTTGTTAGATATCCCGCTATAGAAAAAAGAAAAGAAAAAAAGAAAAGAAAAAAGAAAAAGACCCTGGCATCTCTAAGCCATCAGACAGGCTGGTCCAGTCCAGTTCAGTACAGTTCAGTTCAGTTCAGTTCAGTTACTCAAGGAGGCGTCACAGCGTTTGGACAAACCCATATACGCTACGCCACATCTGCTAAGCAGATGCCTGACTAGCAGCGCAAACCAACGCGCTTAGTCATGCCTTGAGGAAAAAAAACAACCCCAAAAAACCCAGGATACGTAAACAAATGAATAGATGTCATCAAATTCATGAATAAATAAATTAGGAAAAGAAGTAGATTAATCTATTAAAAACAAAAACAAAAACAAAAACGTGAGCTGGTCCAATCAAGTGGCACTGTTCAGTTTCAATTTCAGGCGTCAAAGCATGCGAACTGACCCATACGCGCTACTTTCAGGAAAAAGAAAAAAGAAAAAGAAAAAGAAAAAGAAAGGAAACAGGCGCTTGACCTACTCATAAACCCAGTGCATTGGTCAGACCTTGACAGCATATCACATTTTCAACAAATATGTGTATGATGATGGAGTCTCCCGTCGGACCGACGGATGAGTAGGCAGGCAGGCTTATCTGTTGGTGTGTGTCTTCATATGGGAGAAGAGGCCGATTCTGGATGCGCAGCACTTCCCACAGGTGTTGCAAAGCCTGGTTGCCTGACCAGCACAGGTGACTTTTTTTTAGTGAAGAGGAGTTGTGCAGTCCCTTCCCCACTCTCTCTCCTACCGACGCTCACAGTCCCACAGGTGCAGATACTGCCACGTGTAGGACGGCCTTGGCAGGTGCAGGTTTTTTTTTTTTTTTTTCGGAGTTCCGTCTCCTAGGAGGACTTCCAGCCAAGGATAAGAGCTCCCCCTGCCCTTTGGTCATCCTCTTCCGCCTTCACAGCCGTTGGGAAAGGTTTCCTCCTCCGCCTGGTCCGTCGTTGGGAGACTTCACATGCGGTAGGTAGTACTGGGTTATATGATACCAGTAGCAAGGGCTATGCCCCTGTCCTTACAATATGTGTATGGTACTGTTTAAACGTCAAACTGGTACATAATAGATTCGACACTGAGGATGGAAATCGCTCAGTGGAATTGTTAAAATATCCGTCTCTGGTATACACTAAGAAACAAACAAGGACTCAGACTTTGTTATGATGTCAGACACATTATCGTTTCATGTGCATGGCAGGGGTGGATAAAATTGGTTTTAGAATATTAACCCCTTACGTCAAAAGATTCCAGAATGGAGGTTGAGGTCCTGATAATGTAAAGGGCGTGCACAGTGATAACAAAGCAACGTTTAAAAAAATATTTATTTATTTTTTAATGGCTGTGGTCTTCCATGCTCTTTATGCCTCTGTGTGTGCCTCTCTCTCTCTCTCTCTCTCTCTCTCTCTCTCTCTCTGTCAATTGCCCCCTTCAAATGGGCCCGTTCCTTATCTTTATCTCTCTATATTTCTGTCTCTGTCTCTTCCTGTCTCTTGTCACATGTCTCTCTCTGTATCTGCCTCTGTCTTTATGTGTGTCTCTGTGTCTGTCTGTCTCCCAACTTACCCGCCTTTCTCCCTGTCTGTCTGTCTGTCTGTTTCTGCATGTCTATGTCGGTGCACGAGCTCGTGCATACGCGCAAAAAGTTCCTCCGTCATATCATTCAAACATCAACATCAGGAGTCACACAATAATTATTGCGAAAATACATTCCGTTAAAAAATAAAACCGTTTTAGCATCAACCACACACAGAGACACAGACACACACATACACAGACGCAGACACACACAGAGACAAACACACAGACACACACAGAGAGACAAACACACAGAAAAACACAACGGGAAAAGATCGGGATGGATTTTTTATAAAGAAAAAAACCATCGAAGAAGACTTTGATTCAAGAATGAAAAGAAAAATACTGTTTTCATGTGTTCGGGTCCATGCTTTTTTTTCTTTCAGAAATAGCGAAATCTTTTGATCAATTTCTTATCAGATCAGAGCACAGAGAAGCCTTTTTCCGGCCGATTCATTATCTATGTATTAATTTCTTACAAAAGACTCTCTCTCTCTCTCCCCCTCTCTATCTCCTCTCTCTCCGTGTGAGTATGTATGTATGTATGTATGCATGTATGAATGTGTGTGTGTGTGCGTGCGTGCGTGCGTGTGTGCGTGCGTGCGTGTGTCTGTGTGTTTGTGTATGTGTGTGTGTGTGTATGCGTGCGTGTGCGCGCGCGTGATTTCGTACATATGTGTTGTAGCTTAAACAGTATTCCTCCCAATGCCCCAAAACATGTCGCAACAGAAATACAAGCGCAATTGCAACACAAAAAAATTCTTCGCTTCGGACGCCTTCATCAGATGTATACTCTCCTCTCACGCACATAATATACTTCTTCGTCTGGAATTATTTCTGGCTAAATCAACGTCGTGTTGTGCTGTCTTTTGTGGGAACTAACAAGACAACGATATGATTGCAGTTGACATAGTTATCTGGCCGTACAGAAAATATATTTGTATTTGCATTTCATTTTATCACAACAGATTTCTCTGTGTTACATTCGGGCTGCTCGAGTCGCTACACTACAGAGCCACCCAGTTTTTTTGTATTTTTTCCTGCGTGCAGTTTTATTTGTTTTTCCTATCGAAGTGGATTTCTCTACAGAATTTTTACCAGGAACAACCCTTTTGTTGCCGTGGGTTCTTTTACGTGCGCTAAGTGCATGCTAGTACACGGGACCTCGGTTTATCGTCTCATCCGAATGACTAGCGTCCAGACCACCACTCAAGGTCTAGTGGAGGGGGAGAAAATATCGGCGGCTGAGCCGTGATTCGAACCAGCGCGCTCAGATTCT
The DNA here is from genome assembly GCF_041734735.1 of Babylonia areolata. Classification (NCBI taxonomy): domain Eukaryota; kingdom Metazoa; phylum Mollusca; class Gastropoda; order Neogastropoda; family Buccinidae; genus Babylonia; species Babylonia areolata. Next base: position 16,282,495 of record NC_134879.1, read on the forward strand.
CTCTCGCTTCCTAGGCGGACGTGTTACCTCTAGGCCATCACTCCACTTTGTGCGTAACAACGAAACAACCTCTAATGCTAACAGGAAGGAATGACCATGACATGCGGACTAGAGTCTGCTTAATCCTTCCTCCTCCACCCAGACGGAATCTTTCAGACAATGTGGAGTCAACCAGACAGGCTGAACCGACCGGGAGTTATTGTTTGGTTTAGGTATCAGACGAACAGCGATCGGAACTGACATTGAGGATTGACTCACTGACACTGTGGCGTTGTTAGATATCCCGCTATAGAAAAAAGAAAAGAAAAAAAAAAGAAAAAAGAAAAAGACCCTGGCATCTCTAAGCCATCAGACAGGCTGGTCCAGTCCAGTTCAGTACAGTTCAGTTCAGTTCAGTTCAGTTACTCAAGGAGGCGTCACAGCGTTTGGACAAACCCATATACGCTGCACCACACCTGCTAAGCAGATGCCTGACTAGCAGCGTAAACCAACGCGCTTAGTCATGCCTTGAGAAAAAACAAACAAACGAAAAATAAAAAACAAACAAACCAGGATACGTAAACAAATGAATAGATGTCATCAATTTCATGAATAAATAAATTAGGAAAAGAAGTAGATTAATCTATTAAAAAAAACAACCAACAAAAAAACGTGAGCTGGTCCAGTCACGTGGCACTGTTCAGTTTCAATTTCAGGCGTCAAAGCATGCGAACTGACCCATACGCGCTACTTTCAGACAAAAGAAAGGGAAAAAGAAAAAGAAAAAGAAAGGAAGCAGGCGCTTGACCTACTCACTGACCCAGTGCATTGGTCAGACCTTGACAGCATATGACATTTTCAACAAATATGTGTATGATGATGGAGTCTCCCGTCGGACCGACGGATGAGTAGGCAGGCAGGCTTATATGTTGGTGTGTGTCTTCATATGGGAGAAGAGGCCGATTCTGGATGCGCAGCACTTCCCACAGGTGTTGCAAAGCCTGGTTGCCTGACCAGCACAGGTGACTTTTTTAGTGAAGAGGAGTTGTGCAGTCCCTTTCCCACTCTCTCGCCTACCGACGCTCACAGTCCCACAGGTGCAGATACTGCCACGTGTAGGACGGCCTCGGGAGGTGCAGGTTTGTTTTTTTTTTCGGAGTTCCGTCTCCTAGGAGGACTTCCAGCCAAGGATAAGAGCTCCCCCTGCCCTTTGGTCATCCTCTTCCGCCTTCACAGCCGTTGGGAAATATTTCCTCCTCCGCCTGGTCCGTAGTTGGGAGACTTCACATGCGGCAGGTAGTACTGGGTTATATGATACCAGTAGCAAGGGCTATGCCCCTGACCTTACAATATGTGTATGGTACTGTTTAAACGTCAAACTGGTACATAACAGAATCGACACTGAGGATGGAAATCGCTCTGTGGAATTATTAAAATATCCGTCTCTGGTATACACTAAGAAACAAACAAGGACTCAGACTTTGTTATGATGTCAGACACATATCGTTTCATGTGCATGGCAGGGGTGGATAAAATTGGTTTTAGAATATTAACCCCTTACGTCAAAAGATTCCAGAATGGAGGTTGAGGTCCTGATAATGTAAAGGGCGTGCACAGTGATAACCGAGCAGTCAAAGCAACGTTTAAATTTAAAAATATATTTTTTAATGGCTGTGGTCTTCCATGCTGTTTATGCCTCTGTCTGTGCCTCTCTCTCTCTCTCTCTCTCTCTCTGTGTCAATTGCCCCCTTCAAATGGGCCCGTTCCTTATCTTTATCTCTCTATATTTCTGTCTCTGTCTCTTCCTGTCTCTTGTCACATGTCTCTCTCTGTATCTTCCTCTGTCTTTATGCGTGTCTCTGTGTCTGTCTGTCTCCCAACTTACCCGCCTTTCTCCCTGTCTGTCTGTCTGTCTGTTTCTGCATGTCTATGTCGGTGCACGAGCTCGTGCATACGCGCAAAAAGTTCCTCCGTCATATCATTCAAACATCAACATCAGGAGTCACACAATAATTATTGCGAAAATACATTCCGTTAAAAAATAAAACCGTTTTAGCATCAACCACACACACAGACACAGACACACACATACACAGACGCAGACACACACAGAGACAAACACACAGACACACACAGAGAGACAAACACACAGAAAAACACAACGGGAAAAGATCGGGGATGGATTTTTATAAAAAAAAAAAAAAACCATCGAAGAAGACTTTGATTCAAGAATGAAAAGAAAAATACTGTTTTCATGTGTTCGGGTCCATACTTTTTTCTTTCAGAAATAGCGAAATCTTTTGATCAATTTCTTATCAGATCAGAGCACAGAGAAGCCTTTTTCCGGCCGATTTATTATCTATGTATTAATTTCTTACAAAAGACTCTCTCTCTCTCTCCCCTTCTCTATCTCCTCTCTCTCCGTGTGAGTATGTATGTATGTATGAATGTGTGTGTGTGTGTGTGTGCGCGCGTGCGTGCGTGTGTGCGTGCGTGCGTGTGTCTGTGTGTTTGTGTATGTGTGTGTGTGTGTGTATGCGTGCGTGTGTGCGCGCGTGATTTCGTACATATGTGTTGTAGCTTAAACAGTATTCCTCCCAATGCCCCAAAACATGTCGCAACAGAAATACAAGCGCAATTGCAACACAAAAAAATTCTTCGCTTCGGACGCCTTCATCAGATGTATACTCTCCTCTCACGCACATAATATACTTCTTCGTCTGGAGTTATTTCTTGCTAAATCAACGTCGTGTTGTACTGTCTTTTGTGGGAACTAACAAGACAACGATATGATTGCAGTTGACATAGTTATCTGGCCGTACAGAAAATATATTTGTATTTGTATTTCTTTTTATCACAACAGATTTCTCTGTGTTACATTCGGGCTGCTCGAGTCGCTACACTACAGAGCCACCCATTTTTTTTGTATTTTTTTCCTGCGTGCAGTTTTATTTGTTTTTCCTATCGAAGTGGATTTCTCTACATAATTTTTACCAGGAACAACCCTTTTGTTGCCGTGGGTTCTTTTACGTGCGCTAAGTGCATGCTAGTACACGGGACCTCGGTTTATCGTCTCATCCGAATGACTAGCGTCGAGACCACCACTCAAGGTCTAGTGGAGGGGTAGAAAATATTGGCGGCTGAGCCGTGACTCGAACCAGCGCGCTCAGATTCTCTCGCTTCCTAGGCGGACGTGTTACCTCTAAGGCCATCACTCCACTTAGACACTTAGGGAGCATCAATGGGAGTTGTATATTTACAGTCATACTGGGTTTTCGATGATCACCGCCACTCCCTCTCTCTCACAGATGCTGAGTACATGCATATATATATATTTGTGTACCTATGAAAGTGCATTTTTTTTCAATTGAATTTTATTTTTGCCAGAGGACATCCCCTCTGCCATTATTTATTTATTTTATTTTTTATTCCGGTGCACTGAGTGCGTACTGCAAAACGGGACCTCGGTTTATCGTCTCATCCGAATGACTAGACGCTCAAGTAGTTTGATTGTCCTGACTGGTCAAACGTGGGAGAAAGGGGTGGGTGAGAACCTGGGTTCGGAGGCAGACAGTGACGGGCGCCATAGCCGAATGGTTAAAGCGTTGGACTTTCGATCTGAGGGTCCCGGGGTTCGAATCATGGTGACGGCGCCTGGTGGGTAAAGGGTGGAGATTTTTACGATCTCCCAGGTCAACATATGTGCAGACCTGCCAGTGCCTGAGCCCTCTTCGTGTGTATATGCAAGCATAAGATCAAATACGCACGTTAAAGATCCTGTAATCCATGTCAGCGTTCGGTGGGTTATGGAAACAAGAACATAGCCAGCATGCACACCCCCGAAAGCGGAGTATGGCTGCCTATATGGCGGGGTAAAAACGGTCATACACGTAAAAAGCCCACTCGCGTATATACGAGTGAACGTGGGAGTTGAAGCCCACGAACGCAGAAGAAGTAGAAGAAGAAGGAGGCAGACTATCATGGACACTGTGTTGGCTTCTTCTTCTTCTTCTGCGTTCCCCGTGATCATGGTCTCAGACTTGCAGTCCTATGCTGGAGATGAAGGTAGTGGTCTTGATGAGATATTCTTTGGTGCCCCAGAGCTTTTCTGCCAGTGTGGCTCCATAGGGCCACTGCTGTGTCCGTGCATCTTGATACAGGGGGCAGGACTGCAGGATGTGCTCCGGGGTTTGTGGGCCTGTCTCACACGGGCAGTCAGGAGTGTGTGACAGCTTTATTCGGTACTGTGTTGGCGAGAATAAGCGTCCAAACCATTCTGCCACGTTCCTCTGTCTCTGTCTCTGTCTCTCTGTCTCTGTGTCTGTCTCTCTCTGTGCCATGGGTCGTTGGCCTTTACAATCGAAATTAGTGTCAGTGTCAGTGTCAGTCTCTCTCTCTCTCTCCCCCTTTCTCTCTGTGTCACACACACACACACACACACACACACACACACACACACACACACACACACACACACACACACACTTCATTCTCTTCATTCTCACATCTCAAGGTTAATTCGCATTTCTTGGTAAAAAAAAAAAAAAAAAAAAAAAAAAAATCACAAAACAACGAGTGGTCGATTCTTTGGCATGGTCTTGTTTTGATTTGATTTGATCTTACTTTTTCATTTCTTTCTTTAACATTTTATGTTGTTTTACATTATTCATTTATTTCGAATTTGAAGACAATAATTGTCTCCCTTGGGCCACCTCTCCAATTTCCTGGTACCTTGTGTGTGTGTGTGTGTGTGTGTGTGTGTGTGTGTGTGTGTGTGTGTTATAAATCTTTTTATATGACAGTATGGATTTGAGAGAAGTAAACCGAAGGAAAAAAACAGAGAAAAAGAAGAAAAAAAGAAAAGAAAAAAGAAACGAAGTTCATCATGCACTCAGCTGAAATAATTCGGCCTCGCCTCGCTCGCTCGACAGTTGCTTCTTTTTGTTGTTGTATTTAGCCCAGTTCGATACAGTGCAGCAGAAACCAAATCAACGTGACTGTTTTGTTTCATATTACTTCATTTAAGTTATCTTTATGTGTTCGTGTTTTTATGTTTTATTTTGTTTTTTTAATATTATTCAGTTTTTTTTAAATTTACGTTTTCTTTTAACTGATTGTATTTTGTACTTCATTTCCTGTTGAGTGCAAAGGGCAAGGCATTACGCAGTTACTGTAAAAATAACTTGAGAGAGAAACTGGGAGACAAATGGATGGGGAGACGTACTGGTGGAAGAGAGACAGAGACAGAGACAGACAGACAGACAGAAGAGAGAGAGAGAGAGAGAGAGAGAGAGAGAGAGAGAGAGAGAGAGAGAGAGAACGAACGAACGTACGAACGAAAATGTTTTAATGAACTTTGGCCATGGTCCACAATTCAAAACCAGGGGACTGAGGGTGGGCATGGGAAGGGGTATTATAACACTTGAATAGATGTCACAATATCATAATGTTCACGGACTTAATTCTGCTTAATTAGGTCTGAGCATATCATTTCTCTTTTTGATACATGGCAATTTCTCTGCTTGTTGTTTGATCGGAGAAGTGAACTAAGAGACATGTTTAAACAGTCTTGAAGAAATTTTGTCCGTAAATCAATATATACAGAACAAACAAACAATAAATGGTATTCATCTTCTAGTTCACGTTGACAAAAAGGACAATGCTTTAAAACATCATTTTCAGTGTACCTATAAACATCATTATTTAAAGGAAGCACATTAAATCTGGCCTGAGACAACGCCACTCTGAAACAATATTCATCAGCATTTGTTATGTATTTTTCTTTTTCAAATATAACTTTGAATGATCTGTAGCATGAATATCTGTCTCTATCACTAAAAGTACTCGACCATTCTTGAATGAAGATATCTATAAGTCTTTGCTTGAAAGTAATAAGAAATCCTTTCACATCACCAACACCTTGTTGCAACCACACAACATTAAAACCTGTTGTACATAATATTTCTCTAACTTGAGAAGCCCAACACTGTTTTCCATTTAAATCTAATCCAAGCAACATCTGATAAGCCATGAATGGCAGTATGTGTGTGTGTGTGTGTGTGTGTGTGTGTGTGTGTGTGTGTGTGTGTGAGAGAGAGAGAGAGAGAGAGTGAGAGAGAGAGATGCATGGAAGGTATAGTGAAACAGGCCCGTACCTGGGAGGACCAATGAAAGCAGGGCTGAGCCTCTGTTGGCAGGTGGCCTCATGGCAGTTTTGATACTGACAGCATAGCTTACACACGAATAAAATGCCCCTCTCTCTCTCTCCCTTTCCTTCTTCTCATTGTCTCTTCATCTCTCTCTCTCTCTTACAGTATTTGGGCTAATATACATTATTATCTTCTACCTTCAGACACTACAGACTCTCTCTCAGCTTCGACTTCAAATACATCCCTCCCTCTCTGTGTCTGTCTGTGTGTTTATATAATACATAACCCCCGATCACCAGAGTTTTCTTTCATCATGAAATTGCGTTGAGTCACTTTTCATTTTTTTTATGGTTCGTATAAAAGAAACAAAAAACAACACACAAAAAACAACAAAAGAACAGGCATTAAACGAACAACCCACGAATATTCAGTTCTATCATAAAACCCCTATCCCTGTCTCTAGCTCTCTCTCTCCTCCTGTCTCTCACTCCCCCCTCCCCCATTCTTCTTCCTTCCTATTTACCTCCCTTCCTTCCTAGCCCCTCTCCTCTCTTTCTCTCCATCCTCCTTCCTACTTACCTCCCTTCCTTCCCAGCCCCTCTCCTCTCTTTCTCTCCATCCTCCTTCCTACTTACCTCCCTTCCTTCCCAGCCCTCTCCTCTCTTTCTCTTTCTCTCCATCCTCCTTCCTACTTACCTCCCTTCCTTCCTGACCCCTCTCCTCTCTTTCTCCTTCTCTCC
>NC_134879.1:16294362-16299362 GCF_041734735.1 Babylonia areolata
GTGTGTGTGTGTGTGATCCCTACGTTCTATAAACATTTGTATTGCGTGGGTGTGTGTGGGTGTGTGGGTGTGTGGGAGTCAACCCTACGTTTTATGAAAACTGGGGTTGGGTTGGGTGGGGTGGGGTTGGGTGGAGTTGGGTGGGGTTATCAATCTTACGTTCTGTGAACATTCGTTTTAGCTGGGTGGAGGTGGGCGATAATCTCTGTTTTATGAACATGTGTTTCGGGTGGGGTGGGGTTATCAAGCCTACGTTCTCTGAACATCTGTGTTGGGTGAGGGGTGTGGGTGTGTAGGTGTCAACCGTACAGTGTATGTGAACAGCCTACTGTACTGTGTGGGTAGGTTGGTGAGGGTGGGGGTGGTGGATCATCTCAACGCCCTATAAAACATTTGCTGTTGGGTAGGCGGCTGGGTTTGGGAGTGTCACCCCTACGTTCTATTAACAGTTGTGTTGGGTGTGGGTATGGGGGCATAGCCCTTGCTACTGTTACCATGTAACCCAGTACTACCTGCCGCATGTGAAGTCTCCCAACGACGGACCAGGCGGAGGAGGAAACCTTTCCCAACGGCTGTGAAGGCAGAAGAGGATGACCAAAGGGCAGGGGGAGCTCTTATCCTTGGCTGGAAGTCCTCCTAGGAGACGGAACTCCGAGAAAAAAAACCCTGCACCTGCCGAGGCCGTCGTACACGTGACAGTGTCTGCACCTGTGGGACTGTGAGCGTCGGTAGGCGAGAGAGTGGGGAAGGGACTACACAACTCCTCCTCACTAAAAAAAAGTCACCTGTGCTGGTCAGGCAACCAGGCTAATGGGTATGGGGGCGGGAGCGGGGGCAGTTACCCCCCCCCCCTCCCGTTCTGTGAACATTTTGTCTCCCTTCGGGGTCCTTTAGGTGTCAGAGGTCATGAGGTGAAGTTCATAGTGTCAGGGTTAGCCTAAGAGACAACTGACCTTGGGGATCAGAGGTAGCTAAAAACGGGAAAGGGGGTGGGGGTGGGGGGGGGGGGGGGGGATGGGAGTGAACGACAGCTCTTGAGCCTTCAGTTGACAGCATGCAGAGACATCGAGAGACCAGCTGAAAGAGAGACAGAGAGGGAGAAAGAAAGAAACTAAGAAAAAACAAACCAGAAGCAAGGAGAACAAGAATAATGTATATGCATGTGTGTGTGTGGTGGGGGATGGGTGTGGGGGGGGGGCGCTTGCGCTTGTGTGTGTGAAAAGAAAGAAAGAAATAAAGAAAGAAACACACACACACACACACACACACACACACACACACACACACACACACACACACACACACACACACACACGCACACGTGTGTGTGTAAACCCCAGAACGAAATAAAGGTAGGACGGACGAAAGAGACAGGAAAAAAGAAAGAAAGAAAGAAAGAAAGACAGAAAGTGGGATGACATATAAATGAGGGAACGTATTCGATTCCCATTTTATTTAAGAACACTGGCTCTTTTAACCCCGCCATATAGGCAGCCATACTACGTTCTGGGGGGTTGCATGTTGGGTTTCGGTCATGTTTCTAAATCCCACCGATCGCCGAAATGGATCACAGGACCTTTAAACGCGCGTATTTGATTTTCTTTAAAAATTTTTTTTTTTTTTTTTTTATTTCTAATGAACCTTTTAAAATAAAAATTCATTTCAGACAACGAAACTGAACATTGACACACGACCAGAAAAACAACAACAAAAAAACAACAAAATGGATAAACATCATCATTTCCTTACACTGACTATATCATTCAATTATCCATAAAAATACATACAAACTCACACACATGCACACATACGTACACACGTACACATATAAACACAAACACACACTGCCACAAGCACACAAATCCACAGACATGCACACAAACATATCAGCTCCTGTATACACGCACCTTCATCCACCGATGTCTGCATGTAATGTATACATTAAACGTCATAGAACACGTATTTGATTTTCTGCACGTGCATAATACACGCGAAGAGTGTGAAGGCATTAGCAGGGAAGTTATGTTCGTATGTACAGCTGGGAGACCGGGAAAAAAAAAAAAAAAAAAGAAAAAAAGAAAAGAAAAGAAAACTTGATCTGTACCCTTTGTCAAACGAAGCATTGCAGTCATGAGGATTCAACCCGAAGGATATTCGGCTAAGAATCCCAACGCTTTAACCACTCGGCATTTACGCCCGTTAGAGAGAGAGAGAGAGAGAGAGAGAGAGAGAGAGAGAGAGAGAGAGAGAGAGAGAGAGTGTGTGTTGTGTTGTGTTGTGTTGTGTTGTGTTGTGTTGTGTTGTGTGTGTGTGTGTGTGTGTGTGTGTGTGTGTGTGTGTGTGTGTGTGTGTGTGTGTGTGTGTGTGATGTTTCTAAATCCCACCGATCGCCGAAATGGATGTGTGTGTGTGTGTGTGTGTGTGTGTGTGTGTGTGTGTGTGTGTGTGTGTGTGTGTGTGTGTGTGTGTGTGTGTGTGTGTTGTGTTGTGTTGTGTTGTGTTGTGTTGTGTTGTGTTGTGTTGTGTTGTGTTGTGTTGTGTGGTGTGGTGTGGTGTGGTGTGGTGTGGTGTGGTGTGGTGTGGTGTGGTGTGGTGTGGTGTGGTGTGGTGTGGTGTGTTGTGTTGTGTTGTGTTGTGTTGTGTTGTGTTGTGTTGTGTTGTGTGTGTTGTGTTGTGTGTGTGTGTGTGTGTGTGTGTGTGTGTGTGTGTGTGTGTGTGTGTGTGTGTGAGTTGAGACCTCTCATAACAACAGAAAATTCTCTTCAGGTCGATAGACGCACGCCATCCCTTCACAGTCGGTGCCAGACCAGTGCCAAAGCGTGCCTTTTGTGGGGCCGAAAGGCCATTCGGAAATTGAAATTCCTTTCCGATGTTGGGGCAGATTAAAGCACCGCCGTCTTTTTTTGGTTTTTGTTTGGTTTGGTTTGGTTTTCACTTCCTTCCGCTCTTTCTCTTTTTTTAACGCTTCTCCCTTTTCATTCTTCTCATTCCAATTCATTCTCCCTTTCTCTCTTGATCTCTTCCTTGTTTTCCTTTCTTTTTATCTCTCTCTTTTCTCTCTCTCTCTCTCTCGCGCGCGCAAATACAGCCGTGTACATGCATACTCGCACGTGCACATCCTCACCCCTCGCCCTCCCACCCACAACACAGACAGATAGACAGATACACACACACACACACACACTGCCCCCGCGAACACACACACACACACACACACACACACACACACACACGCACACATACATACATATACACACACACACACGCAAACGCGCGCGCGCGCGCGCACACACACACACACACACACACACACACACACACACACACACACACACACACACTTCTCTGACCTCTCCTAGACGCTCAGTTTGATTTTCCAAGTCAAACTTGGCGGGGAGAAAGGCCCAGAGTGGGATTCGAAGCCACACCCTCACGGACAGTTACACTGGCAGATAATAAGTATCCTATCCATTCTGTTACCTACTTCCCTCGAAATTCATGGACACTCGCTTACTAGTCGGGCAATGAACCACTAGACCACCGCTGTAATAATAATAATAATAATAATAATCATCATCATCATCGTCATCGTCATCGTCATCATCATAACGATAGTAGTTATATAGCGCTGAATCTTGTGCAGAGACAAATCTAAGCGCTTTCACACCAGCCATTCACACGCATGCATAACTCTAAAACTGAAGAAGAAACTGAAGACAAGGAAGAGGCAGGGGAGGGAGGCTATATTGTGAAGAGGTGGGTTTCAAGGCCAGACTTGAAAGAGCTGAGTGCGGAGACCTGACGCAGCTCAAAGAGGAAGTTCATTCCAAATGCAAGGTCCAGAGACAGAGAAAGAACGGCGTCCAATAGTGGACATGCTCAAATCACTCGGCTGTGATGTTCAGTTAGCTGTCTGTGAGGGGGAGTGGGGGGTGGGGGGTCTCCCAGGATAGAACTCTCAGCCTCACTTCAGGTCGATAAACGTCATGCCTTCACAGTCCACGCAGCTACGTGCCTTTTGTGGGTGTGGGTGTGGGTGTGGGTGTGGGTGTGGGGTGGGCGTAGGGAGGGGGGTGGGGGGGGGAGGATGTTGGAAAGACCGTTTGGAAATTGAAATTCCTTCCGATGTTAGGCCAGATTAAAGTGCTGAGGTTATCTTTGTTTTTTTTGTTTTGTTTTGATTTTTCCCTTTTTTTTTTTTTTTTTACTGTTCGTTTCATTTTCACTTCCTTCCTCCTGATGATTTCGGAGCGTCCTCTTTTCCGTTCTGCCAATTCCAATCAGTTCACCCCCTATTCTTTTTCTTTTTTTTATATTTTGCCTCTCATCATCTTCTTATCTTTTTCTTTTTCTTTCTCTTTCAATCTTTCTTTCATCCAAGCATTGCAAACGCATACCAACACACATCTATCTATCTATTTGTTTTTTTTTTCTTTCGATCAATGAGTGAATGAATGAATGAATGAATGAATCTCTCTCTCTCTCCATCTTTATACACACACACACACACACACACACACACACACACACACACACACACACACACACAGACTCATGTAAACACCCTTGACAGGCATTCACACAGAAACACAAACGCGTAAACACAAACACACACACACTCACACACACACACACACACACGCACGCACACACACACACACACACACACACACACGCACACACACACACACGCGCGCACACACACACATATCAACACACACTCACCCGCACCCCCACACCCATTCACTCACCCGCCCACAAACACACAAACACTCATTTGCATGCATGCACAAACACTCCATTCCCTTGACACTAACCCCCCGACCCCATACCCCCCTCCGCCCTACCACACACACACACACACACACACACACACACACACACACACACACACACACATACATCCAACCACACACACACACACACACACACAACTCCACCACCTCCATATTTGCACATCACTTCCTTTCACCTCTCTCCTCCCCCTCTCCCCTTCCGCC
>NC_134879.1:16304362-16314362 GCF_041734735.1 Babylonia areolata
CACATCACATTCATAACTCATGGTATGATTAGAAAAATGCACGTGAAACACGTGAAACCATTTTTCAAAAGAAACAATTCCCAATCCCCCGATATAAAAGTTGCCCTGTAAAAAAAAAAAATGGATTTAGGAAAATGGTATTACAAAATAACAAATTCCAATCCCCGATATGAATGTTGCCCTGTAAAAAAAATGGATCCAGGAAAATAGGATACCATTTTCCTTACAGTCAGTCAGCTAGCAGCTGCCTCCATTGCGTTTGTTATTTGCTGTGTTGGTTTGTCTTTTGTCTTTACTGAGACCTGCAGTAACAGATTGGAAAGTTAGGAATAGCTTGAACTATGTATTCTTACTGAGACCTGCAGTAACAGACTGGAAAGTTAGGAATAGCTTGAACTATGTATTCTTACTGAGACCTGCAGTAACAGATTGGAAAGTTAGGAATAGCTTGAACTATGTATTCTTACTGAGACCTGCAGTAACAGATTGGAAAGTTAGGAATAGCTTGAACTATGTATTCTTACTGAGACCTGCAGTAACAGATTGGAAAGTTAGGAATAGCTTGAACTATGTATTCTTACTGAGACCTGCAGTAACAGATTGGAAAGTTAGGAATAGCTTGAACTATGTATTCTTACTGAGACCTGCAGTAACAGATTGGAAAGTTAGGAATAGCTTGAACTATGTATTCTTACTGAGACCTGCAGTAACAGATTGGAAAGTTAGGAATAGCTTGAACTATGTATTCTTACTGAGACCTGCAGTAACAGATTGCAAAGTTAGGAATAGCTTGAAATATGTTTTCTTACTGAGACCTGCAGTAACAGATTGGAAAGTTAGGAATAGCTTGAACTATGTTTTCTTCAGAAATAATGTGAATCCCGGTTCTCCGTACCTTTCGTTGTCTGTCTGTCTGTGTCTGTCAGTCTCTGTCTGTGTTTTGTTTCGTCTTTGTCTCTGTCTTTGTTAGTCTTCTATCTCTCTCACACTCTCTCAAACATAGTTGTTGGGTTTTTTGTTTGGCTGTACCATCTTTTACATCATCATCCCAGTGACACTACTCCACACGCCGCTTGTCTTCAATGCCCTTTACACACGGACACCAGAGCTCGCTTTCGAACATTGTCTTTTCATTAAGTTTATTTGAAAAAACAAAACAAAAACAAAACAAAAAACAGTTTCTTCCTTGTCAATGTGCACGCTGAGCATGTGTGGCTTTCATCTAACTTTGATTCGTGTGTAAAGCAAAACAAAACAAAACAAAACAAAAACAGACTGTAGAGTAAGGAACGGCCTACAAGTTCGTTCCGATGCAAGAAGAATGTTGGCTTGTCTTGGGCGTTGAGACCAGGGGTAGGTTTTGCATGAACGATCTCGATCTCAGCACCACTAAGTTTGCAGATTGCTAATATTTTTTTTTCTTGGAGTCTACGCTAATTCCATTGTTCTGGGAAAGAAAAAAATCTTAACGCTATGTAAATTTAGCGGCGGTGCTGAATGCGCTTTTCTATGCAACCCAGTCCTGATTTTCTCCTTCTCTCTGTCTGTCTGTCTGTCTGTGTGTCTTTCTCAAGTTTGATTTCATCAGGATTATATCAGGAATAGCCTAAGGTCTGTTTTCTTCAATAGTCAAGATTTGGGGGCCTTCTCTTTTGAGTCCCTCCTTCCCCGCCCACTCTCTCTTTTATAATTTCTCTCTCTCTCTCTCAATATCTCTCTCTCCTATCTCCCCTTTCTCCATATCTTTCTCTCACTCTCTCTGTCTGTCTGTCTCTCTCTCTTTCTTTCCCTCTCTCTGTCTTTCTGTGTCCCTGTCTCTGTCACTGCCCTACCCCCCTTCTCTCTCCACCCCCCACCCCGCTCTCTGTCTCTGTCTCTCTCTCTTTCTTTCCCTCTCTGTCTTTCTGTGTCCCTGTCTCTGTCAATGCCCTACCCCCTTCTCTCTCTACCCCCCCCTCCGCTCTCTGTCTCTCTCTCTTTCTTTCCCTCTCTCTGTCTTTCTGTGTCCCTGTCTCTGTCACTGCCCTACCCCCCCTTCTCTCTCCACCCCCCACCCCTCGCTCTCTGTCTCTGTCTCTGTCTCTCTTTCTCTCCCTCTCTCTGTCTTTCTGTGTCCCTGTCTCTGTCACTGCCCTACCTCCTTCTCTCTCTACCCTCCCTCCTCCCCCTCACCCCGCTCTCTCTCTCTGTCTCTGTCTCTCTCTGTCTCAGTCAACAGTAATTTCAATCATTGATCTTGAAGCCAGCCTCTGATCCCCCGTCCTCCCTGGAGGATCACGCTCCATTAAATTAATTTTTCCACGCCTTGCAACAAACAGACGTCATTCGTAACCCTTCTCCCTACTCGACAGAGAGCGAGAAAAATGTCTCCAAAGCGAACTACAGTGGAGTGATAGCGTAGAGGTAACGCGTCCGCCTAGCTCTCTCCATACGAACGGCGAAAGAGACGACGTTAACAGCGTTTCATCCCAATTACCATCATCAAAATATTGCAAGCAGAAGGCTCTTATACTGAAGAGGTGAATGTTGACAAAGAATACCACAGTTCTGACTACGGAAGCTAAAGGTTGGGTCATTCAGCCACCCACTGGACATCCGAGGGGTCTGTGTAGAGGAGAAGAGAGGACTGGCCGTACTGAGTGAGTTAAGAAGCGAGAGAATCTAAGCGCGCTGGTTCGAATCACGGCTCAGCCGCCGATATTTTCTCCCTCCCCCCCCTCCCCCACCTCCACTAGACCTTGAGTGGTGGTCTGGATGCTAGTCATTCGGATGAGACGATAAACCGAGGTCCCGTGTGCTAGCATGCACTTAGCGCACGTAAAAGAACCCACGGCAACAAAAGGGTTGTTCCTGGCAAAAGTCTGTAGAAAAATCCACTTCGATAGGAAAAACAAATAAAGCTGCACGCAGGAAAAAAACAACAAAAAAAGGGTGGCGCTGTAGTGTAGCGACGCGCTCTCCCTGGGGAGAGCAGCCCGAATTTCACACAGAGAAATCTGTTGTGATAAAAAGAAATACAAATACAAATACAACTGTCAAGTTATAGTGCTCACAATTTTCTTTCAGTGCGCATGCGCGCAAAACGCAGGGACACACGCACACGCACGAAAACGTACACGCACGCACGTGCGCACCCCCCCCCCCCCCCACACACGCACACACATACGAAAACACATACACAAACATACACAAAAATAGACATATGGGCGAGTAGATAGACAGGCAAAGACAAAAATCATGGGGGCAGATACGAAAGATAAACAAAGAGAAGCTGAGAAAAAGACGCAAGTATCATAATAAACAACATCATGGACAGAAAAAAACGAACGAACGAGTAAATAAACGAACCCAGCGAGAGAGAGAGAGAGAGAGAGAGAGAGAGAGAGAGAGAGAGACAGAGACAGAGACAGAGACAGAGACAGAGACAGAGACAGAGACAGAGAGACAGACAGAGAGAGAGAAAGAGAGAGATACAGACACACAGATATATATATATATATATATATATATATATATATAGAGAGAGAGAGAGAGAGAGAGAGAGAGAGAGGCAGACAGACAGACAGACAGAGAGTGTGACAGACAGACAGACAGAGAAAGAAAGAAAGAAAGAGAGAGAGAGAGAGAGAGAGAGAGACAGAGAAAGAGAGAGAGGGGACAGAGAGGAGAAAGTGGATATATATATATATATATATATATATATATATATATAGAGAGAGAGAGAGAGAGAGAGAGAGAGAAAGAGAGAGAGAAGAAGAGACAGAGAGAGACAGAGACAGAGAGAGACAGAAACGGAAAGGGAAATTTTCCTTCGTGAACAGCTTCTCGGTCCGGTTGAATAAAATAGAATTAAAAACAGTTGTGCATAATTCTCGAAATTCGATTCCACATGCTGGCACGTTTATTTATTGATCTGTTTATTTATTTATTTATCTATTTATTCATTTACTTGTTTATTTGTTTCTTCTTTCGCAAAAGAGTATAATCCCCCGTCGCACCGTGTGGGTGGTTAATCAAATATATTGAAACACACACAGTGTCTCCAAACAGAAGCGTGAAAGAATCATCAAGCGAGGAGCACGAGGGACAGGGACGACAAGATTTAGAATTATAAGTTAAAAAAAAAAAAGAAAAAAAAAGATATACTAAAAAGAAACACGTAAACAAAATGAAAGAAATAAAGAAAAATGCACAAAGAATTAGCTGAAAATGTAGTAAAAAAAAGCAGCAGGAAGAAGATGATGCTGATGAAGAAGAAGAAGAAGAAGAAGAAGAAGAAGGAGGAGGAGGAGGAGGAGGAGGAGGAGGAGGAGGAGGAATCATACACAGGGGCTGAACATGATTGGATGGAATGACTCCTCTCACAGGACTTGTGGAAACGGAGGGAAAATTGTGTGGGTGGAGGTTGTGACGCAGGCTCAATAAAATGTTCTGGTTTCTGCTTTTAACCCCTTCCGAAGGAGCGATTTTCAATGGAAAAGGTTGTCGGAAACTCAATTCCCTTGTTCCACAAACCCAATGAACACGTTTATGTGTCCGTCAGACAGAAGAGGCTCTGGACAACAAAATGATATTTTTGAATTTCCCCAGGGAGTGCTAGAAATTGCGAGAACGGAGTCTGCTGAAAGCGTGACCTCAATCCTTTTAATCTAGCATGTGTCGTAAATCCTGGACCTCTGCAGAATTCTCTGGAATGTGTGAGGTCTTCTTCTTCTTCTTGTGTTAACTGTCTGACAAATTGTCTGCATCTTACGACAAATAAAAGCTCTATTCTCTATTTGTCGACTGCCATACTGAAAACTTGGTCCTCAGTGGATTTGCAAAACGGAGGCCACCTTTCACTTTTGGCTATTCTCTGTCTGTAGAGCATTCTGTCCAGCAGCCGTTAACCTACACTTCCTAAGACCTTGTCCATATCCTCTGTTTTCTGTCCATGTTTTGTCGCTATATTCTTTGCGAGTGTGCTAGACGAAATGAAGCTGAAACTTTTTTTTAATGAACCTTTTTAAATTTCATTTCAAAAATCAAAAACAGAATTACTGACACACGACCAGACCCCCCCCCCCTCCCCCAACAAAATAGATAAACATCATCATTTCCTTACACTAAGTATATCTTTCAATATCCATACAAATACCTACAAACCCACACACATGAACACATACGTACATACGTACACATATAAACACATACACCCACTGCCACGAGCACACAAATCCACAGGCATGCACACAAACATATCGGCACCTGTATACACGCACCTTCATCCACCGATGTCTGCATGTAATGTATACATTAAACGTCACAGAACACAGCACCCATACCTCATCACATGTTCAAATAATCAATGTTGTCCTTTTGTATTGTTTTGGTTATCCTTCTGTATTCCACTTATGCCCCTAGAAATTCAATGCAGCGATATGTATGTATTAAACGAGTGATAAGTGTGTATAATCAGATTTTTTCCTCCTTTCCTCAGTCCCCACTCGTCCCAGCCAATATTGCCAATATTCACTGGAAAGAAAAAAAAATGGCACAAAGAAAAAGAATACATATATAAGAAGAAAGTGCTGTGATTTTGACACCAGGTGAAACTTCTTTTGGAACTTTTTTTATGGTCTTCTTTTGTTTATGTTAATGTATTCTTAGCACAGGCCTCTGTAGAAACGTGACACAGAAAAAAAATGTAAAGACCGGGACGGAATCAACGAGTTTTGAGTGTCACTGAACTTGCAATGATATGTCAATATACATTTAGGCCAATGCGTATATATATATATTTGTGTAACACACAGACAATCTATCTATCTATCAATCAATCGATCGATCGATCTGTCTATCTACACATCTATGTATATACATACACTTGCAATTGAAGGTACGTACGTACATATACTAGATAGTTGTCAATAGTTTTCTGAACGATTCCCCCGCCCCCCCCCCCGCTCCCCCCCGCCCCCCAACATTTATTGTTGCCCTTAATTTCCCAACGTTTTATTTGTCTCTTGTAAATGTATTAATGAACAAAAAACAAACAAAAAAACCCAACAAAAAAAACAAAAACCAACCAAACAAGCAAACAAACAAACAACAACAACAAAAAAACCCCACAAAAAACAAACAAACAAACAAAAAAAACAAACCAAAAAAAACCAACGAAAAACAACAAACCCCTCCCCCCCAAAAAAAAAAACAGAAACAAAACAGAACAAAATCAATCCACTTTTGTAGGTGTGGGTGGTGGTGGTGGTGGTGGTGGTTGTGTGTGTGTGTGTGTGTGTGTGTGTGTGTGTGTGTGTGTGTGTGTGTGTGTGTGTGTGTGTGTGTGTGTGTGTGTGTGTGTGTGTGTGTGTACATGTGTGTGATTTAATCTAATTTTTGTTTCTGTGGTGTCAGTTATGTCGACGAATTTTCTACTCGGATTTTTCTTTCTCTACTCTTCTTCTAATTTGAGTTTGATGGGGGCAATCTCAACTTTTTAACAAACGCACGTACACTCACCAGTCAAGGTTGGCGTAAGCAGACAAATTGAATGACAACTGCTTCAGGAATTATATGCCATTCGGAAAGGCCTAAATTTTACGTCTGCATATGTGTGCAACACTCAATCATGCACAGGCTGACGAACACCACACACACACACACACACAGACACAGACACAGACACACACACACACACACACACACACACAATTTACAATACGATTGTAGCAGAGTACAAAACTGAAACCTACCTTTTAAATATATCAGATACAAAACACAGACAAGCTTTAACGAAACTCAGAGTAAGCGCGCATGACCTAAAGATTGAGAAAGGTAGATATTTAAATATTCCACAAGAAGACAGATTGTGCAACAAGTGTAACATCCTGGAAGACGAAATCCATCTTCTTGATCATTGTATTAAATATAAAACCTTAAGGCAACAATTTTTAAAGGATATTCAAAATTCGAATAACACAGGACATATTCCCAGTCAGGTGATGCTAACAGATGATGAATATATACAAACAAGATTAGGAAAATTTGTGTATGAATGCTGCTGCAATTTACCGCATTAACTGATTGATAAATTGTGTGTTTTTCATTCGTTCATTCATTTACCATTGCAATTGTGTCTTATAAACCTTACGGTTTCCTGACAATAAAATCTATTCTATTCTATTCTATTCACACACACACACACACACACACACACACACACACACACACACACACACACGTAACCCAGCAGCAGTATGGAGACTCCTGCGGTGTATGTACGGCTTGATGGTGATCAAACTTTGATAGCGCCGAAGCAATGGGAGCAGCTTGGAGTCACTGTGTGTCAGGAGTGATGTGGAGGGACTGAGGTGACAGAAATGTTTTCTTAATAACGCTCCTGGTCATACTACAGGGAATGCGGGAGGTGGGAATGGTGAGATGGGTGGGGGAGCTAAGGGTGGGGGTGGGGGGTTAGGGGGGTTGGGGAGTGGGGAGGGGGGGAGGAGACATGAAAGGGAATGGTAAATCAGGATCAATAAAAATGCTCCAGCTTCCGCTTCTGTCCCTTCAAACGTGGTGTAGTGGTGGTGGTGGGTGAGGAGGGGGCAGGGGGCCAGGGGGTCGGGGGTTCGCGAGGAAAAAAAATAAGTAAAAAGAAGGAAAAAAAGAAGAAAAGAAATCGCTGAAAACCCAATTCCTTTGTTCCAGAAGTCGAGGGAGAGTTTATGGGTCTGACAAACTGAAGAGCCCTGGACAAATGATATTTTTGAATTTCCCCGGGGAGTGCTGTAGACTGGGGAGGACGGGGGAACCTGCAGAAAACGTGATCTCCATCCTTTTAATCTAACCTCAGTCATAAATCCTGAACCACTGCACGTTTCTTTTGAGCGTGTGAGGTTTACCAGGTGCCTTCCCTTCAGGCTGTTCTCTGTCTGCAGAACGACGCTTGTTCCGGTTCCAGCAACCATTAACCCTCCTTCTTCCTCACTCGCACACCCCAGTCCCCCCCCCCCCAACACCCCTCCCGCCCCCCAGCCCCAACTCCATTCACCAAACCTTCGTGTTTAT
The DNA here is from genome assembly GCF_041734735.1 of Babylonia areolata. Classification (NCBI taxonomy): domain Eukaryota; kingdom Metazoa; phylum Mollusca; class Gastropoda; order Neogastropoda; family Buccinidae; genus Babylonia; species Babylonia areolata. Next base: position 16,312,415 of record NC_134879.1, read on the forward strand.
GCTTGAAGACAGGCAAAGGTTACTTCAGATGGAACAGAAAAGAATATCTTTTCACAAGTTTGATTTTTCAGCAGTATGATTCCTTCTTTTTCTACATTCACTGGTATGCACACAAGTGGGCTTTTACGTGTATGACCGTTTTTACCCCGCCATGTAGGCAGCCATACTCCGTTTTCGGGGGTGTGCATGCTGGGTATGTTCTTGTTTCCATTACCCACCGAACGCTGACATGGATTACAGGATCTTGAACGTGCGTATTTGATCTTCTGCTTGCATATACACACGAAGAGGGTTCAGGCACTAGCAGGTCTGCACATAATAATTATGTTGACCTGGGAGATCGTAAAAATCTCCACCCTTTACCCACCAGGCGCCGTCACCGTGATTCGAACCCGGGACCCTCAGATTGACAGTCCAACGCTTTAACCACTCGGCTATTGCGCCCGTCGCTGGAAATTCAGTTCGGGTGTCATACAACACAAGTAAAAATAACTATTTCATGGGTCTGTCAGACAGAAGAGACCTGGACAAATTGTATATTTGAATTTCCCCTGGGAGCGCCAGAAATTGGGAGAGTGGAGCTTGCAGAAAACGTGACCTCAACCCTTTTGATCTAACCTCAGTCATACATCCTGAACGACTGCACGTTTCTTGTGAACGTGTGAGGTTCTGGAGAGGCCTTCTCCTTGGCTGTTCTCTGTCTGTAGAACGCTTTTTCCAGCATCCGTTACCCCCCCCCGACCCCCCAAACCTCCCAATCTTCCTCACACATCATCGCCACCTCCAATTTCCAACTCTCTCCACGCTTAAATTTGAAGAAAGTCGATGATGTCTTCCCGCTTGAGCTTTCTAAGTTTTTAAAAAAAATTTTTTTTACGAGTTTAGAATTAATTTTCCGGAGTGTCAATAATGTGAGTTCAATTTTCAAAGAAACTAACAGCAATGGAGGTTCCTGATGGGTGACTTGAGACAGTGTGACATAAGCAGTTCCTTTTGAATTCCCAGCGCTTTTGCAGGTAATGAAAGGAATCTGAGTTTGGGCATTTTTTTTAATATTGGGAAACTAGAGTGGGAGTGTGAGCATCAGGGGAGATGGCAGGAAATGGAGTGACAATATTATCTTTAACTCAGTAAGGGGAATACAGGAAACAAAAAAAACTGTGTCAGAACGGCAATGAAGGATCGGCAGAATATTCCAGTTTCCACTTGTAACCCTTCAGGGGGATACATTTTCATAGGATGGTACGCTGGAAGCTCGATCCGTTTGTTCCAAGGCCGTTTTACGGGGTTTGTCAGCCAGTGGATCCCTGAACGAATTCAGTTGGAATTTCAATTTCTGTTTCAAGCAGGTCTCCAAGGGTGCGGGACCGATCAATATACGCTACACCACATCTACTTTAATTTTAAAAAAAGGGAGTAGATGTCTAACCAAGCATAAACCCAACGCGCTGATCAGCTCTTGACAGCCTTCCCGAGGTACGTATAAAACATTAACGAAAAAGAAAAGAGTAATAAATAAAATGAACAAACACGTCAAAATATAGTAAAAATGAAACATAAACCAACAAGTGATGTGTTGGAATTTCCCCAGGGAGTGCTAAAACTGGGAGGACAGTTCCTGCAGAAAACGTGAACTCCATCATTTTTTGGGGGTCTGACCTCAGACATAAATCCTGGATCCCTGCACGTTTCTTTGGAACCTGTGAGGTCAAGCAAAGGCCTTCTCTTTTGGATGATTTCTGTCTGTGTCAGCAACCGTTAACCTCCTCCCTCTTCTTCCCCACCCATCCACCTATCTGTACTCCCGGACTCTTTATAAAGAAATGAAGCTGAATCGTCCGTCGGAACGTCTTTGCTTTTATGTTGTGTATTGCCGAATATTAGGCTGGAATTTGACTGCTTAACTCAATCTCTTTTATATGTCTGAGGCTGGGGAGAACGTACCAGT
>NC_134879.1:16319362-16324362 GCF_041734735.1 Babylonia areolata
ATTCCCAAATAGTGGATGCATGCATTTTATGCAAGATTCAGTGAAAGCATGGACACAAATGTTTATGGAAATGGATAAGAAAGGTTTGAAAACTGATATAACTTTTTAGAAAGTGTTTTACAAAATTAATCATTCCTATGTGCCTGGACCGTGACAGGTTATTGTCCAATTACTCCCTCCCCCCAAAAAAAAACCACACAAAAAACATTATAATGATTGTTGCTAGTGAGAGTGCGGTGCAGTTTAGTTATGAAAGCATAAGAGACAAATGTAAACAATAAAAAAGAGTCAAAGAAATGTTCGAGAAAAATATACATATCTAACACACACACACACACACACACACACACACACACACACACAAAAGTTTCAAGTTTCAAGCTTTAATTATCCTTTCACTCCTATTGGAGTATGGAGGATTACTGCAAAATAAACTTTTCGTGCCCAGAACAAACATTTCCAAATGCACAACAATGTCACATAAAAGTTGAGAAAACACAAATGTCTTTTAACTCTAAAAGTATAACTAGGCAACATTTGCAAGTCTAATAATCTTACTTACAGCTAAAATGACTTTTTTTTTGCCTCCTTTGAGCATATTACAAAAATTAAAAACCGATTTTGGAGACAAATATTTTTTTAGGAACATATCTGTTTCGTAACTGATCATAATTGGGACATTCCATTATAAAATGAACACACACACACACACACACACACACACACACACACACACACACACACACATATATATATATATATATATATATATATTTATACGGAAGAAGACACCACACATCCGACGGTCAATAAGAAAGGCACATACGATAACACTAACAACGACGACGACGACAAAGAAGAAGAAGAAGAAAAAGTAGAAGAAGAAGACACGGTGATGCTATTGGGATTTCGATTCAACTAAACAATAACAATGACACGCACGCACGCACACACACACACACACACACACACACACACACACACACACACACACACACACACACACACACACTCTCTCTCTCTCTCTCGAAAATATAAAACAACTGCTTCAAACTCACACAGCCAGCTTATTAGCAATAACATTTACCATTCTTTAAAAAAAACTATTTTGATGGCACATGTGTAAAATGTAACTGCTACTTTACGCAGCTTCCAAAACATTTGCTTTCCTGTCACCAACAGAAAGACAAGAAGAAGAAAAAGAAAAAGGATACAGAAACAGAGACACAGTCAGGAACACGCACGTGCGTCCGAGATGTCCTCCCCCCCCAGCCCCACCCCCTGAGTTATGTGGTATAAGAAAGGTAATGAGAATTAAACAAAAAAAAAAGTGAGTGAGAGAGAGAGAGAGAGAGAGAGAGAGAGAGAGAGAGAGAGAGAGAGAGAGAGAGGAAGTTCTGCTGACAGACGGATATTAGCAGAAAGGGGAGGGCCTCATGGTGTTTTCAGATTTATGTTTGTTTCTCATGCGAGGATGCAGGGAGACAAAAGACAAAAACCAGAGACGGGATGGTGTGGTGGGGGTGGGGGGGGGGGGGGCGGGGGGGAGGGAGAGTAGGGGGATGGATGGGCTGGGAGGAAAAGGAGACTAGGTGTAGTTTCGTATACACGTTTAATCAAACTATTGATGAATTTGTGGACTTTTCCGGCCGGAAATAGCGCATTAATACAATTTTATGTGGCGCGTCGATCGTAAACGTTGTTGGGAAGTAGATATCCAGTCAAAATGGTTTCATCTGCTCAGCTGATCTTCTTATAGATTATTGTACTGAAAGGATTATCAATCTTGACGCTACATTGGGCAGGGAGATGTGGGAAGTGCTGCTGCGCATCCAGAATCGGCCTCTTCTCCCATATGAGGACACACACACCGACAAATAAGCCTGCCTGCCTACTCATCTGTCGGTCCGACGGGAGACTCCATCATCATGAGGAGAGAAATAAGGGTAGTGATTGGAGAATGGTGTAGGACAAGGGGGGTAAGGTAGGGATAATGGGAGAGAGAGGTAAGGGGGTGATGGTGGTGGTGGTGGTGGGAGAGCGCTGTTCATTTCTCGTTCCGTGATTCCTTCGCTCACCATCGTTCTTTCTGACGAAGGTCGCTTCTGTTTGACGATGTCTTTGTTTTCTTGCTTCCGTATTTTCTTTTCTTTAATTCATTTCCTTTTGTTTTACGTTTTGCGTCCTTCGCTTCTCTCCGTGTGTGTGTGTCTGTCTGTCTCTCTGTGTCTCTCTTTCTCTCTCTTCCCTCTCTCCTTTGTCATACGTTTTTCTGTCTGTATCTCATACACAACAACAACACCAGCAGCAACAACAATAACAACAACAAAATAATCATGAATATAGGTAACACTTCAAATCGAAGAACCAGCAACCACCACCACTCATTCGATTTGACAACTGTGCAAGCCTTAAATATTTGAATACCAAAAAATAAAAGAAGAGTGCTCTAGAGAGTTGAGCAGTACAGAAGACACACGTGTGAAGAAAAGTACGTACACCTGCCACATCTATGGACTGAACTCCACCCGAAAAGAAAAACCTAATGAATGGAGCAAACTAGCAAACGAACAACAGACAAACGAACCTTTTTCTATTGAGGGAAAAAAGGAATTAGCACAAATGGCTTGTTTTCATCCTGCCCTCATGAAAAGGGAAAACAAATACTCAATACAAAGGCATAACATTGTCGTCGTCGTCGTCGTCGACCTCCTTCCGTCTCGAGTCGTCTCGATGGCTGCACCAGAAATGTCGTCACTACCGGGCAGACGGGCGCAATAGCCGAGTGGTTAAAGCGTTGGACTGTCAATCTGAAGGCCCCGGGTTCGAATCACGGTGACGGCGCCTGGTGGGTAAAGGGTAGAGATTTTTACGATCTCCCAGGTCAACATATGTGTAGACCTGCTAGTGCCTGAACCCCCTTCGTGTGTATATGCAAGCAGAAGATCAAATACGCACGTTCAAGATCCTGTAATCCATGTCAGCGTTCGGTGGATTATGGAAACAAGAACATACCCAGCATGCACACCCCCTGCATGGCGGGGTAAAAACGGTCATACACGTAAAAAGCCCACTCGTGTGCATACGAGTGAACGCAGAAGAAGAAGAAGTCACTACCGGGCATTACATTTCCTGCTGTGGCTGTGTAGGCCGATGTTGGAGTGGAAATCTCTGCTGCATGTGGGACAGGTATAGGTAGATTCTTTTCGGTTTTGCAGAGTTTGCCTTGCGTGTGGCTCTTTTTCTCCTCAGCGAGTCAATGCAGCTTCTCTCTGCTTGTTTCACCCACTCTCTCTGAATGGCAGATTTCCAGGGTCCACGTGAGTACCACAAGGCTTTCCCAGGACAGCACATCAATACCTGTACTTTTCAGGTCCTGTTTGCAAGCGTCTTTTAATCTTAGTGGGGGAGGGGGGGGGGGGGGGGGCCTTGGGGCCTAGATCCCTCTGATAGTTCGCCGTACAACAGGCGTAACATTACATTAATATAATTTCAAATTATGTCACGAAGATGAAATAATAAAAGCAACACACCAAGCAGCTGACCAACCTCAAGAAGCGAAGCAAAGGATCAAGGAAAATATAAAAGAACGAACGATGAAATAAAGGAAAGAAGAAACAAATAAAGAGACAAACGAGCGAATGCGCCAAGCAGGCAGGCAGGCAGGCAGGCAGGCAGGCAGGCAGGCAGGCAGGCAGGCAGGCAGTCAGGCAGGCAGGCAGTCAGGCAGGCAGGCCAACAAACAAACACTCTCCATTATCTCCTGTTCCCAGGCGACGCTTCTCCATCCTCTTTATGCTGCTTGGTTCATTGCAGTTAATTTAAAGAGTGAGAGTGAATGAGTGAGAGAGAGAGAGAGGGAGAGGGAGAGAGAGAGAGAGAAGAGAAATGGAGACAGAGACAGAGACAGAAGGGACGGAGAGAGAGAGAGAGAGAGAGAGACAGACAGACAGACAGACACAGACAGGCAGACAGACAGAGACAGAGACAGTAGAGAAAAGGAGACAGAGAGAGATAGGAGGGAAGGAGGTAGAGAGAGAGAGAGGGAGAGAGATAGAGAAAGATAGACAGAGACAGAGACAGAGAGAGTGTATGTGTGTGTGTGTGTGAGAGAGAGAGAGAGAGAGAGAGAGAGAGAGAGGGGAGAGAGAGAGAGAGAGAGAGAGAGAGAGAGAAAATGCGAGAGAGAGTGAGACAGAGATAGATAGATAGATAGACAGACAGACAGACAGATAGATAGATAGATAGATAAAGAGAGAGAGAGAGAGAGAGAGAGAGAGACAGACAGACAGACAGACAGACAGACAGACAGACAGACAGACAGAAAGTCATGTCATTACCGCAGCTGACAATTTTTGGTTTTTCACCACCGAAAAAAAATATTTCCATCAGTTTTGCGATGACGAATCTCTTCTCTTCCTTTGGGTTCATTGGCTACATTTCCCTGGTGCATTTTCACTGGATTTTTACGTTAAAGGCTCACATTCTCCGCCTTCGGGATGTGATAGGGAGTGTGTGTGTGTGTGTGTGTGTGTGTGTGTGTGTGTGTGTGTGTGTGTGTGTGTGTGTGTGTGTGTTTTGTGTAAGTGTTTGTGTGTATGTGATTGTGTGTGTGTGTGTGTGTGTGTGTGTGTGTGTGTTTACGTGTGTGTGTGTGTGTGTGTGTGTGTGTGTGTGTGTGTGTGTGTGTGTGTGTGTGTGTGTGTGTGTGTGTGTGTGTGTGTGTGTGTGTGTGTGTGTGTGTGTGTTTGGCGAAGGAGGGTAACATGGACTTAGATAGATGCCGGTTATGGAATTGTTTGCTTGTTTTTGTTTTGTTTGGACAAGCGTAATTTTCATCTTCAATGAAATTGCATTCAAGAATCACATTGTTCATCCCAAGAGTGATAGTTTTATAATTACAGACCGGCAGTAGGACAGTGAGGTGTGAAAGGGATCAATATAAATGTTTTTATTGGGTAGGGCTTGAATAAGCCATGTTTAATACCCGCCCGAAGCTT
>NC_134879.1:16329362-16339362 GCF_041734735.1 Babylonia areolata
GCAAACCATATTATAATAAACGTGGAAAGCGGGTTTCTTTCATTTTAGATACATGCGTATAATTACGTGGGTGGGTTACCTCGAACACTTTTTTAAAAAATAACTTTGTTTCTTAGAAAATGTTATTCTATTAAGAAATTATCATTACATTTTATTTGATTTTTGATTTTTAAAATTTCATTTCATTCTGTTTCGTTTTTCTCATACGATACTGGAGATATGAATAAAAAAAATCTAATCAGATCCGCCCACCCAGCTGAAATCAATCAGGTCCATGAGAAAGGAAAACAGAGAGTGTGATCGAATTCTTCTGGAGAGGCACAGAGAGAGAGAGAGAGAGAGAGAGAGAGAGAGAGAGAGAGAGAGAGAGAGAGAGAGAGAGAAAGGGCGACAATTAGATTACGTGTCAGAACTCTTTTCTCACGGAGTCCTGCTGATTATCTTGGCCGGAAGTGACGTGCGCGGCGAGGACATTAATATATTTTTTAATTTAATTATTATTATTTTTTTTTTTAAGTGGGGGGCAGGAACGGGATGCCGTGTCACCTGTGACGTAACTGCTTTGGGTTTACTTCTTCCCCCCATCACTTGATTGGTGTCGGGTGAGGTTCTGATTTTCTGGCTCCGTCCCTGCCTCTGTCCACCACCGTTAACACCTCACTGGTCTCAGGAATCGACCACAAGGAGCCCGGACTTTAAAAAAAAATCCGGTCATTGTGTCTGTGATATGTTGGGGGGACACGAAAGAAGTTAAGGTAGTCACTAACAGGATTCCTTGTTCATACAGAGAGAGAGAGAGAGAGAGAGAGAGAGAGAGAGCGAGCGAGAGCGACAATTAGATTACGTGTCAGAACTCTTTTCTCACGGAGTCCTGCTGATTATCTTGGCCGGAAGTGACGTGCGCGACGCGGACATTAATAATTAAAAAAAAAAAAAAATTATTATTATTTTTTAGTGGTGGGCAGGAACGGGATGCCGTGTGACCTATGACGTAACTGCTTTGGGTTTACTTCTTCCCCCCATCACTTGATTGGTGTCGGGTGAGGTTCTGATTTTCTGGCTCCGTCCCTGCCTCTGTCCACCACCGTTAACACCTCACTGGTCTCAGGAATCGACAACAAAGAGCCTGGACTTAAAAAAAAAATCCGGTCATTGTGTCTGTGATATGTTGGAGGGACACGAAAGAAGTTAAGGTAGTCACTACCAGGATTCCTTGCTCATATAGAGAGAGAGAGCGAGAGAGACAGACAGACAGACAGACAAGACAGACAGAGAGAGAGAGAGAGAGAGAGAGACAGACAGACAGACAGGCAGACAGACAGATAGACAGACATACAGACAGAGACGGGGAGACAGAGAGACAGACAGAGAGAGAGAGAGATAGAGACAGACAGAGAGAGAGAGAGAGAGAGAGAGAGAGAGACAGACAGAAACAGACAGACAGACAGACAGGCAGACAGAGAGATAGACAGACATACAGAGACGGGGAGACAGACAGACAGAGAGACAGAGAGACAGACACAGAGAGACAGAGAAAAGGATGCGTAAATGAAAATGCATGGACTATAATTATGTAAAACAAACCAGGTTTCATTGAAGACACAGGTATACAAACTGTAACTCATTACACAAACAATAAAGTAGAGGTGACAAAAAACAACAACAACAACAACAACAACAACATCCCACCATATATATGTCAGTACATTAGTACTGAAGCACATGTCACTTATCCGAAGAATCATACATCACCAGTCTATATTCTTTAGTCGCAGCAGGCCATATGGACGCTTGCATGCATCGACATCCTGTGTTCTACCTCTGAACCCCTCGCCCCCAACCACCCCCCCCTAACCTCTCTATCTCCCACCCACTCTCCATAGAAAAGCAAACAGAACCCCCCCCGACCCCAAAACACAAAAAGACACAACAACAACAACAACAACAACAACACCACACACACACACACACACACACACACACACACACACACACACACACAGCCAACCTGACAGCGTGAAAGACATACAAAAAGTATGAAAAAAAACAACAATCCCAAGGCAGTAAATTGTCTGGTACAGGCAGAAGTTCAGAAAGCGGAGGTTATAAAGGTCTTCTCAGGTTGATCTCAGTCGATGCAACAAACACCTACGCACACTCATAACCCCCTCCCCCACCCCCATCCCATCCCATCCCCGCCCACCCTACAACCCCTACCCCCCCACAACTCCACCCCACCACCACGCACACACACACACACACACACATAAACAACACACAGTTCTCTTCAAAAAGTCTGAATAGCCAATAATCATGAGGGTAGCAGGCTAACCTTCCTTCCTTCCACCCCCCTCCCCCCCTCCCCCCCCACGCCCTCACCGAACCTTCAAGCCTAAGAAGCAAAATAAAACGTACCCTGAACATGGAGTTTCAATCAGCATTAACATTCCCCTTGAGGCCAGACATGGACCCTGCATTATGTCTTGGGAATTGAAGCGGTGGGCAAATGCGCATGAGTGCGTGCGTGCGTGCGTGCGCGCACGTGTGTGTGTGTGTGTGTGTGTGTGTGTGTGTGTGTGTGTGTGTGTGTGTGTGTGTGTGTGTGTGTGTGTGTGAGAGAGAGAGAGAGAGAGAAATAGAGAGAGATTAACAGTCATTAACAGTCGGTGCAGTTCAACTCAGACGACGTCGAACGAGATTTTCACCAAAAGGGTTGTGCTGAGAGAGAGAGAGAGAGACAGAGACAGAGACAGAAAGACAGACAGACAGAGAGACAGAGTGAGAGAGACAGAGAGAGAGAGAGAGAGAGACACACACACACACACACACACACACACAGAGGGAGAGAGAGTGTGTGACACAGACACAGACACACACACACAGTGAGAGAGAGAGAGAGAGAGAGAGAGAGAGAGAGAGACAGACAGACAGACAGACAGACAGAGAGAGAGACAGAGAGAGAGACAGAGAGAGAGAGGAACAGGGGTGTGTGGAGGTGGGGGTGAAGGCTCGGGGGTGGAGGGTGGTGGGGGGGTGTCATTAACAGTCGGTGCAGCTGAACTCAGACGACGTCGAACGAGATTTTCATGGACAGGGCGCTGATAAAACGATACGACAGAGAGAAAGAAAAAGTAGTCAAGGCATACTTCATTTCTCCACACACACACACACACACACACACACACACACACACACGCTTCATACTTCATACTTGCACACATACATAAACAGAGCCACTAAATGCATATCTTGAAATCATCAGCCCGAGAGAAAAACCTGGCCCGACCCAATCCCAGCGGCCCGGAAGCTCTACGGAGGACTGGAGGACCTGCGACGTACTGCCGCCTTCGTCGAGGAGACGGGGGAATCCATTTGATAAATGACGAACGAGACAACAACAACAAGAAATCATCAGCAGCATGTTTATCAGAAGACAAAAACAAAACAAAACAGATAGACTTCATACCGTTATTGTTCACACTTCACGCCATTTGTGTCCAATTTCTAGTGCTGTCCGTCTGATAAAACGATACTTATTTATTTATTTATATATTTATTTATTCATTTATTATTTTTTTTTTGTACGCTTATAGTTGACTTCATCAAGTTTTTGCGCCTTATACATATTAGTATTATTAGTAGCAGTTCTTTATTTATTTATTTATTTATTTATTTAATATTTTCAATTTTTAATTAAAATTTTTTTTTCTCAAGGCCTGACTAAGCGCGTTGGCTTACGCTGTTGGTCAGGCATCTGCTTGGCAGATGTGGTGTAGCGTATATGGGTTAGTCCGAACGCAGTGACGCCTCCTTGAGCTACTGAAACTGAAACTGAAACTGTCCGTCCCCAATTTCTCCTCCCTCTTCTTCTTCTTTCCGTTACACGACCAACATCGACTTGCCGATGACTCTGTCGTGGTTCATGCATGCTGGGTATTTTCGTGTCTCCGTAACCCACCGAACACTGACATGGATAACAGGATCTTTAACGTGCGTATTTGATTTTCTGCGTGCGTATACACACGCAAGGGGTTCAGGCACTAGCAGGTCTTCACATATGTTGACCTGGGAGATCGGAATAAAAATCTCCACCCTTTACCCACTAGACGCTGTTACCGAGATTCGAACCCGGGATCCTCAGATTGAAAGTCCAACGCTTTAACCACTCGGCTATTGCCCCACTCTCCTCCTTTCCGTGCAGCCTTTTTACCACCTCTCCCTCTTTTAATCAAGAATTGGATCGTTCCCTGTTCTTCTCACCCACGTCTGTGTCTGACTTTCCTCTTCCTCCCGTCGCTGTCTGTCTGTCTGTTTGTTTGTCTGTTTGCCCATTTGTCAAATTTCCTCACACACGCATACACACTGAGAAAGAGAAAGATAGATAAGTACATAACGACATGAAAATCCAGTAACTATAGAGAGAGCGAACGACCGACTGACTGACAGACAGACAAACACAAAGAGGGAGAGAGAGAGAGAGAGAGAGAGAGAGAGAGAGAGAGAGAGAGAGAGAGAGAGACACACACACACACACACACACACACACACACACACACACACACACACACACACACACACACACACGAATACAATACACACACACACACACGAATACAAAACACACACACACACACACACACACACACACACACACACACACACACACACACACACACACACACACACACACACAGAGGCCATTTCAGTATTCGCCATATTATCATAATGTGCAGTTAGATGGCCTGTGTACCTACCACACGTCCATTACATGTAAAAGAAAAACACAAGAAAAAAAAAACACACAAGAAAAACAAAACAAAAAAAACAAAACAACAACAACAACAACAACAACAACAAAAAAACAATTATTTGTTGTACAGAATTTACAGCAGTGATCATTGACTAGTGTCTGATAGGTGGGCAAGGAGGCTTGTTGCTGAGTAATGGTGTGCACAGATCACACACACACACATACACGCGTGCGTGCGTGCGTGCGTGCGTGCGTGCGTGCGCGCGCGCGCGCGTGTGTGTGTGTGTGTGTGTGTGTGTGTATGAATCTCGAAAACCTCCCTTATAGCTCCTCAGAAGTATATCACGCGGTCGTGGTATTCTCCAGCCTCAATGCTCTGTTTCCTTGCTTCCACCTCGACCAAAACAAACCCCCCAACTCCTGCTGTTATACCTTGACTTGAAACGGTGACCAAGGTTATTGACTGATGAATGATATGGACACTTATACAGCGCCTATCCTCGGTCGGAGACCAAGTTCTGAGCGCTTTACAAACACGGAGTTATTTTGCACAACAGGCTGCTTACCTGGCTAGAGCCGACTGACGGCTGCCATTGGGCGCTCATCACTCGTTTCCTGTGTCATTCAATTAGATTTCTTCTGTTGTGTAGTCACAATCAACACGTTGATTATTTGAGGCACGTACATATACACACTTAGACAGACATGTAGCATTTTACGTATGACTGTTTTATTCATTTACTCCGCCATGTAGGCAGCTGTACTCCGTTTTCGGGGGTGTGCATACTGGGTATGTTCTTGTTTCTATAACCCACCGAACACTGACATGGATTGCAGGATCTTTAGCATGCGCATTTTATCTTCTGTGTGCGTATACACACGCGGGGATGGGGGCGGAGGGGGCAGGGGGTGGGGGTGGGGGCGGGGTTAAGGCACAAACAGGTCTGCACGTATGTTGACCAGGGAGATCAAAAAAATCTCCACCCTTTACCCACCTGGCGCCATTACCGAGGTTCGAACGCGAGACCCTTAGATTGAAAGTCGAACGCTTTCACCACTCGGCTATTGCGCCCGTCTTATTCAAGCAAGAAGATACGAGGGTCATTCAATAAATAAGGTGAATTTTTCGGTATAAGGACTTCTAATACAGATAGAAGCTTACTTTTTTGTGTGTTTTTTGTTTTACTTCTTTTTCACATGGATTTAATTTGTTTTGCAGATTAAAAAAAACTTTGAGAGTTTTGGCGATTAACAAAGATGGCCGACCAAGAAGCATGCTCCAGGATTGAACAGCGGTCAGTTATCAAGTTTTTGGTTGCTGAAGGGTGCAAACCAGTTGAAGTTCATAGGAGAATGTCAACTGTGTATGGTGCCACATGTTTCAGCCGAACAAATGTCTACAAGTGGGCTAAATTGTTTAAAGAAGGACGGAGCAGTGTTGAGGATGAAGACAGGGCAGGAAGGCCTACAGAAGTGAGGTCTCCTGAGGTGATCGAATCAGTCAATGACCTCATTCAGTCTGACAGAAGGGTGACAGTGGATGACATTGCAAGGACTTTGAGCTTATCTGTTGGGACAGCACACAAAATTGTCCATGATGACCTTGGCTACTCGAAGGTCAGCTGCCGGTGGGTGCCAAAGATGCAAGGCCTCACACAGCAGCCCGAACGGTGCAGACCATCAACAAGCTGGGCTGGGAACTGCTCCCTCATCCCCCTTACAGCCCAGACCTTGCCCCTTCAGACTTTCACCTGTTTGGTCCCTTGAAAGCGTTCACGAGAGGCACGAAGTTTGAAAGTGACGATGAAGTCAAAAGTGTTGTGAGCGACTGGCATCAGTCCAAAGATTTTTATGCTGAGGGAATACGGAAGCTTGTGCACAGATGGGAAAAGTGTGTGACAGTGCTGGGAGACTACGTTGAAAAAAAGAAAAAAAGAGTAAGCTTCTATCTGTATTAGAAGTCCTTATACCGAAAAATTCACCTTATTTATTGAATGACCCTCGTATAAAAACAAGACAGGAAATGCCTTCAAGACTCACTTGTGATACACTTAAAAAAAAAAAAATTCCAAGCTTTTTATGTATTGAGTATAATTTCAAAATGTAATGTTTAAGATGAGAAAGATCAGTTTAAAGCAAATTAAATCCCCTAGCATTAATTACAGAGTAATTTCCCTTTTTTACTATCTGCACCAAAACGTTTGCAAAATAAATAAAATTTCCATGCTTAGCAAAAGAAGTTCCTGTTTGAACAAATAATGATAATAATGACTGCTCTTGTTGTTGGGTCAGAATATCAGATCAAAGTGCCAAGTTTAGAGAATACAAAAAATATAAATATAACAGTAAATGCAGTTTGCATATAATTAGGCTTCGTTTTTTTTATTTTTGTGTGCCTAATTTGGTGTCAACTGACAAAGTATTTGCAGAGAAAATGTCAATGTTAAAGTTTACCACGGACACACAGACACACACACACACACACACACACACACACAACTGAACACCGGGTTAAAACAGACTCACTTTGTTTACCAAGTGAGTAAAAAAAAATCAAGTGTTGTCATGGTGCATTTGTGTCAGTTATATTTGACCCAGGTCAGGTCAAACTTAAAAAAAAAAATAATTTTATAGAAATACAACACAAACGCTCTGTTTTGTCGATTTTGTGAGTTCAAGACAAGGTCAAGGTTATTCATTGGTCGACCGGTCGAAGCTGTGTCAGAACTGACACAGAAGGTGGGAGGGTTACAGACGGACAGACAGACACACACACAGACACACAGACAGACTCGCGGAGAGACACGCGCGCTCTGGACACGCTTCCTCAATCGTAAAACCAGTTTCCGCCCTGTTTTCCAAGGCTTTGGGTTACAGGTTTGCTATCACTGCAAAGTCCGAAGCTTCAGTCCGCCAGGCAGGCAAGGTACTCACAGACACAATAGAACGTGCAGAAAGAGAGGTAGAAAACAGGAGAGTATTTCCGGGTTTTGTCGGAAACTAGAGAGGCGTGGGGTATGGAGGGTTGGGGGTGGGGACATGTGTGTGTGTAGGGGGGTGGGTGTGGGGGTGGTTGGGCATGGAACAGACGGATGGGACGTCAAGTGAGGGGGAGAAAAATCGATACAAACTCATGACGGACCGTTTTTCAAATATTAGCTATCCGTTTTCATGGGCACGTGAATGAAGGATCTGATAGCTAATATCTCTCTCTGTCTCTGTCTGTCTCTTCCCCCCTACCAGCCTCTCTCTCTCCCTGTGTCTTTGTCTGTTTCTGTCTATCTGTGATTCTCCCTGTCTCTCTTTATTATCATTATCTTTTTTTTCCCTCTTTTTCTCTTTTTTTTCTCAAGGCCTGACTAAGCGCGTTGGCTTACGCTGCTGGTCAGGCATCTGCTTGGCAGGTGTGGTGTAGCGTATATGGATTTGTCCGAACGCAGTGACACCTCCTTGAGCTACTGATACTGATACTTGTCTGGTGGAATGGGGTGGGGGAGGGTTGATGAGTTGAGGTACAGAGGGTTGAGCGTCACATATAGGAAGTTTCATCGGCAGGCATAAAGAATTTATAACTTCCTGATGGTATCTACAGAAAAATTCATTTGGGTCTCATAACTGACGTAATTTGTTATGATGTAATTAGTAATCTTCTACAGCCTTAACAAATTCATAATAGTTTGTTCTCTCTTTTTTTTTTTTTACAACACAGTGGGTTTTCGTCCCATAAGTTAACAGGATCTGAATCATTATTTCTATCATCAAATCATCAAACACTGCTGAAACAAACAAGGCAAAAACAACAACAAAAACAAACAAAAAAGAATACAACAACTGAAAACCTAGGAAATATATATATTTCCTGACATAGATACATGCACACGCACGTGGGCAACCAAGTACTGGTTTGTTTTTAAATCCAATCAATTCCATTTCTCTTTGTGTTTTGTTTGATGTTATCTAATTTCGTTTTACGTTATAAAGACGCACATAAAAAAAAAAAATCACCAGTCAGATTCGCTCCTCCAAACAATAAAATCAACCAGCTTCAAGGGAAACTGAAGCAAGGAAACGATCAAAGCCCCCCAAAACAAAGAGAGACAAAGGCATAATATGATGGCGACAATCAGATTAAAAAAAAAAGAAAGTCAGAACTCTTTTCTCGTGGAGTCAAGCTGATCATTCAGGCAGGAAGTGACGTGTGCGGACCGGATATTATTATTATTTTTTTTGTGTGGTGACAGGAAGTGATTCCCGTGCCACCCGTGACGTAACTGCCGGGGTTTGCTCCTCCTCCATCAGTGATAGTATCGGGTGAGGTTCTGAATCTGGCTCCGTCCCTGCCTCTGTCCACAGTTAACACCTCACTGGTCTGAGAAATCGACGCTCCCCCAGAAGAACCTGGGAATTGTTAACTCGTTTATTTTGGATAACGTATGGAGGCTGAACGAGATTTCGGAAAAGAAGTCAAGACTCCATGCTGACTGCGAGAGTGAAAGGACTTTTGAGAGTGCGAATGCGAATGCGAAATGTATATTCAAATTCATGCCTAAGCCCCTGATTGAAGGGGAAATCATATACAAAACAAGCAACCAAAATTACGATAACACAGTGTCTAGTATTTGTTCTTAACATAATTATTGTCATTAAAAATTCATATTTATACTATGATTTAAGTTACAGCCGTACGTAATCATTTCAAGGCATAGTAAATATAGAACGCAACATTTTGAGAGAGAGAGAGAGAGAGTTAAAGTAAAAAAATATTTTAATGCCAGGCCTCTGGCCCATAACATGAGTGATGACATGTTCTATGTGCAGGGGAATGTTTACATTTTTGTAGCTTGCATCCGCACATTCATTGCTTTGTGAACAAAACTAGACAACTTAAATAAAACGGATTCATTAGTACTAGACATAAATAAGCAGAATTTAAATATACATAGATTTCGAAAATACTTTGTCAGAATAAATTCATTTCTTGTTTCATCATACTTGGGGCATATAAGTAAAGAGTGAAACTCTGATTATAGAGTGTTCTTGCAAAAAAAAAGGGCACCATTTGTTTCTGTCCTGGCTGGGTTTATATTGTAAAAAAAAAAAAGAATTAAAGAGGTGACATACCAATTCTAAATCTTGAAAATGTTTTGCGCTGTTGGACATTCTTAACAAAATACAAATAAGGGGTGATCGTTAGGGTATGTTTGAACTGAGAATAAACATAATAGAAATCATGGGAGAGAGAGAGAGAGA
>NC_134879.1:16344362-16346862 GCF_041734735.1 Babylonia areolata
TGGTGATAAATGAACAAACACAGGACATACACATGCACATTCACACACGTGCGCACACAGAAAAGAGAGATACATACATAATCAGGAGAGTGAAAGAGAGAAACCGGTAGAAAGAGACGGAGTGATATTGAGAGACAGAATCAGAGAGTGAGAGAAACAGACAGAAAAAAAAACCAAAAAACAGAGGGAAGGAAGGATCGCCAAAGACAGACAAACAGACTTACATTTAGGTGTTTATAAAACAGTGAGAGTCACATTCTCACCTGGAAATCATCTCAACACATTGGCTTAATTCTTTTGGGAATTTTTTTTTTCTCTCCATGTCTGGATATCAACCCACAAAGAATTCTGGTGCAGGATACGAACTAAGTCTAGGTATACTTATCACGAGACAGATAGCAAAATTGGATGAAAAAAAAAAAGTCTTTTTCATCTTCCGCAGCTTCATTTTTCTTTTTTGTTTCTATTATTGCTGATGCTTTTATCAATCTTCTTCTTCTTCTGCGTTTGTGGGCTGCAACTCCCACGTTCACTCGTATGCACACGAGTGGGCTTTTACGTGTATGACCGTTTTTACCCCGCCATATAGGCAGCCATACTCCGCTTTCGGGGGTGTGCATGCTGGGAATGTTCTTGTTTCCATACCCCACCGAACGCTGACATGGATTACAGGATCTTTAACGTGCGTATTTGACCTTCTGCTTGCATATACACACGAAGAGGGTTCAGGCATTAGCAGGTCTGCACATATGTTGACCTGGGAGATCGTAAAAATCTCCACCCTTTACCCACCAGGCGCCGTCACCGTGATTCGAACCCGGGACCCTCAGATTGAAAGTCCAACGCTTTAACCACTCGGCTATTGCACCCGTCGCTTTTATCAATCTATTTGTTTCCTAACCTACCTGGAAACTCGAAATTAAAAGAATACTGAAGCTTAGGAGAGTTAAAAGGATTAATAAACAATAAAAGAGTGGTAACTCTCTCCATGTACAAAGGACACACTCTCAAGTCCATGCTGCTTACGCTACCCGGAAACTGTCTGGATCATAAATGACAAGGGAGGGCTGTGCTAACGTAGCATGGCACCGTCTTGTTGTTTTGCTGCAGACATGTCGGCTCTGAACCTTCTCGTCAGACTGGGCAGATGCATCTGTCTTGGGTTATTGTTGTTTTGTTTTTTTTGTTTGGTCCTTGTCTGCCTTAGGCCTTGTCTGGTGTACATGCTCTGTTTCCCCACACCTCCTTTTTTTTTCAATATAAATAATATTCTTTCTTTGGTGTGTGTGTATGTATGCATGTGTGTGTGTGTGTGTGTGTGTGTGTGTGTGTGTGTGTGTGTGTGTGTGTGTGTGTGTTCTACGTTTGCATGTCTGTTTGCTTCTGTCTGTCTGTCTGCCTGCCTCTGTCACACACACACACACACACACACACACACACACACACACACACACACACACACACACAGATGAACAGACTATAAATGAATAAACGAAAGAGAGAGAGAGAGAGAGAGAGAGAGAGAGGTGGGGCTGAGATATACAGGGTGTGGAAAGGAACGTGAGTGTGCGGGGGCCGGGGGAGGGGGTGTTGAGATACAGGAGTGGAGAGGAGAGAGAGAGGAGGGGTGGGGAGGGGTGGGGTAGGGTGGGGGGTTTAAGGGTGAGATACAGGGAGGACACATAAACAGACAGAGATAGAGGGAGGGAGAAGTTTGGAGATGGAGGGAAATGAGAGAGACAGAGACAAAACAGAGAGAGAGAGAGAGAGAGAGAGAGAGAGACAGACAGACAGACAGACAGACAGACAGACAGACAGACAGACAGACAGACAAAGGACAAACAGACCTTTTGGAAGACCCAGGGGCAGAACACATGAAAGGGCAGAACACAGGGCAAGACAGGACAGGACAGGACAGAACAGGGTAGGGCAGGACAGGACAGGGCAGGACAGGACAGGACAGGACAGGAGAGGGCAGGACAGGACAGGACAGGACAGAACAGGACAGGACAGGACAGGACAGGACAGGACAGGACAGGACAGGGTAGGACAGGGCAGGGCAGGGCAGGGCAGGGCAGGGCAGGACAGGACAGGACAGGGTAGGACAGGGTAGGACAGGGCAGGTCCAGCACAGCAACAGCTCTGTATCTCCGCTGACTGTCTAATGAGAAAGCCAAAGGTGACACACACACCACCTCCAAGAAACAAGCAGCATTCTCCTACTGGGTGGCATTTTCTGTTCGCTGTGACCCCCCCTCCACATCCCTGGTAACATTTGACCCCCCAGGACAGTTCTTGTTTTGTGTGTGTGTGTGTGTGTGTGTGTGTGTGTGTGTGTGTGTGTGTGTGTGTGTGTGTGTGTGTGTGTGTGTGTGTGTGTGTGTGTGTGTGTGTGTGTGTGTGTGTGTGTGTGTGTGTTTCGCATGGGTCTGAAGAAACAATGGCGACATCATAAACATTACTTTCTATAAAACACAACCCCCCCCCACCAAAAAAAACA
>NC_134879.1:16351862-16354362 GCF_041734735.1 Babylonia areolata
ACACGCGGAGAGCGGATCCACTCAAACATGGAGACCTTCGACTACAAGCACGACCCCCATCACCGACTGAACAAACGTGGCCTTCATTGACTCACTTAATCCTGCTCCCAGATCATTGCTTCAGGCGTCGAAATTTGTTTCATTCGTTTTGAATTCAAAACGGTTTCCATGGTCTTTCACATAATCATATGCACATAAACCGCAAAGCAAGCAAAAGGGAAGTAACTAACTTCTACAGTATTTCCAGCATACTGTCAACTTGTGTCAGTTCTAAGGAAAGAGAAAAATACCGATCAATTTCAGTATATCTTCCACAGTTCCCCCCCCCCCCCCCACCCCCCGTATCCAAGCATGACAAGGCCTCAAGGAAGCCTGCTCAGGCTGCAGACTCCCAAGGGTTGAATGGAGCGGGCTAAAGGCGCGGGGACGATGGGTCGTTAAGCGCATCTCTACCGCAGGTTCGGTGGCCGTTTAATACAAAAGAGAGAAACCGGGGGGGGGGGGGGGGGGGGGGGGGGGAGGAAGCTAAGCTAGCTGGCTAAGTCAAGCAACACACCCATCAGCAACTGTGGCGATCTCTGGTGATGAACCCCCCCCCCCCCACACACACCCTCAACCCCCCCCTTTTTTGTGGTGTATACTGGTGCCAGGAAGAGGACAGAGCAAGAGTTTAATTTTTTTGGGGGGCGAGCATTCTTCTTCGTGCTGTGTTGTTGTTATAAACCCCAGCTTTTTTTTTTCTTGACAATGTCTTTTTCTGGAAAGATATGTATTCGCTTTCATAGCTACAAGCAGGATCTGAAGGTAAACCTCAGCTTTTTTTTTTCTTGACAATGTCTTTTCCTGGAAAGACATGTATTCGCTTTCATAGCTACAAGCAGAATTAAAAGGAAAACCTTAGCTTTTTCTTTCTTGATAATGTCTTATAAACAACAACACTTCGCGCTTCATTTACATCGTTTTCAAGACGATGTAGTCTTATCTTTTATTCAGTAACGCGTATTTCAAGCTAAAGAAGGAGCATCATAGATTTAAAGAGGTTTGCCTTCAAAGCCTGCTTCTAGCTATGAAAGAGAATACATATATTTTCAGTAAAAGACATTATCAAGAAACTAAAAGCTAAGGTTTTCCTTTTAATCCTGCTTGTAGCTATGAAAGCGAATACATGTCTTTCCAGTAGAAGACAATACCAAGAGAAAAAGCTAAGGTTTACCTTCAAATCCTGCTTGTAGCTATGAAAACGAATACATATCTTTCCAGGAAAAGACATTGTCAAGAAAAAAAAAATCTGAGGTTTGCCTTTAAATCCTGCTTGTAGCTATGAAAGAGAATGTATATATTTTCAGTAAAAGACATTATCAAGAAAAAAAACCCCCAAAACAAAGCAAAGTCCAAGAGAGAACAGGAGCTAAAAAAAAAAGAAAAAAAAAGAAAGTCCTCTCTGTGTCTATGTGTGTGTGTGTGTGTGTGTGTGTGTGTGTGTGTGTGTGTGTGTGTGTGTGTCTCTCTCTCTCTCTCTCTTCTCTTTCTCCCTCCTCCACCCACTGTCTTTTCTCTCTCCACTCCCTCTTTCTCTGAACACAGTCTTGCGACGTGCTGATACTAAGTCCCTGTGTTCGGTATAGTCCTAGGAAAAAACAACAACAACAACACACACCCACCCACACACACACACACACACACACACACACACACACACACACACACACACACACACACAGACACAAACAACCCCACAACAACAACAGGGTTTTGTTTTCTTGCTATTGTATGCACGACATCAGTGCAGTGTGGCCACAGAGGTAGATGGGAATCTGATGACGGATAAAGCCTGACAGCACGAGTCATTGGGAACTTGCACTGTGGAAAATCCAGTAACAAGCGCAATTATTGACGCGCAGATTGTCCGATAACCCCTCCTCTCTGGTATCATTCTCTCTCTCTCTCTCTCTCTCTCTCTCTCTCTCTCTGTCAGTATGTCTGTTGCTCTGTCTCTTTCCCTCTCTCTTCCTCCCTCCCTCCCTCTGTGTGTGTGTGTGTGTGTGTGTGTGTGTGTGTGTGTGTGTGTGTGTGTGTGTGTGTGTGTGTGTGTGTGTGTGTGTGTGTGTGTGTGTGTGTGTGTTTCAATCAGTGCTTCTTCTTGCATTTGCTGTTGTTTCTTTCGTATTGTGTTTTTAAAAAAAATGATATATATACATACACACACACACACACACACACACACACACACACACACACACACACACACACACACACATATATATATATATATATATAAACATATATAAATATGTGCGAACATGTACTGTGGATCCATCTGTATGGACTGGTTCAGACTGGTCCAATTTTGTTTTTATTAAGGGGGCGGGTGGTGGTGGGGGTGTCAAGATATCTACGACTCTTCACTGTCTGATTCCGCCCCCCCTCGCCCCTCACCCCCCAAATCTTTGTAAAATAGTTTAATTGGATTGTTTTTATAACCTTTGGATGTTTAAAAAAA
>NC_134879.1:16361862-16366862 GCF_041734735.1 Babylonia areolata
CCACCAAAGCATGGAAGAATTTTTTTTTTAATATCCCCGTCACACATATCGGTGATTGAAGACATTTAGTTAAAGTATTTATGAATACAGTTGAGTATTATCGGTTAGAAGGGGTGGGAGATGTGAATGAATGGAGGGTTGGGGGAAAGTGTGCAAATGAGGGTGAAATTTGAAAATAAAATTCTAAATACAATTACAGGAAATTACTTAAAGGACTTCGTAAAAGAGAAGTCGTTAAGCTGACAAATGAAACAACTGATAATGAATGCAAAAACTTAAAAAAAAAACATCAACGTTCTCAGTCACTTGTGAAGACACACTTTCGTGAACATAAGGCTTCATTAAGCTATAGTCAAAAATTATATGCATAATTGTCAGGTTACTAAAGCATATGCACTTGACATAAGAACAATACTTGGTCCATAATGAATTTGATAACAGTCTGAGAGCTAAACTCAGAATTAGTCTGCGAATCGGACCAAAGTCTGAGAGAGTCAACTGACGAGGTTTTAGACTTGAATTCAAGCACCTATAAAAGTCTCTTTCTATTATGTTGCTTATTTCCTTGTATGACAATGGGCAATATACTTTTATACTATCTATATGATTCTTTGCTCCCCTTTTTGCTGCCCTGTCTGCTTAGTCGTTATAAAGGTGTGGGATGGTATCCAACAAAAGTCAACATTTGTACCCTTCACAAACAGGGAGTGCAATAAATACTTCGTCAAGTCTCCACACTCAGCTCTTTCAAGTCTGGCCTTAAAACCCACCTCTTCCCAAAATAGCCTCCCTTCCCTGCCTCTTCCTTGTCTTTAGTTTCTCCAATTTTAGAGTTAGACTGGTGCGAAAGCGCTCAGATTTGTCTATGCACAAGATTCAGCGCTATGTAAGTACCATTATTATTATTATTATTATTATACCTAATTTCAAACGATAAATCTTCTCTTTGCTTACATACAATACCAGGACGGTCAGGGCGAGAGAAAGACCATAGAAGACCTGAATTGAGGGTTTGAAGGAGAGTTTGAAAACACACAGCATCCCAGCTCTTTCCCCTCACAACACCCCTAGACGGCACATGCGGATGGATGAAGACAGTAAGTAGGGAAGTGAAAAATAACAACAGAACTTGATGTTCAGGGTGGAACTGTTCAGCAGAATCTGTGTGTGTGTGTGTGTGTGTGTGTGTGTGTGTGTGTGTGTGTGTGTGTGTGTGTGTGTGTGTGTGTTCGTTCTTTAGTTTAGCGTCTTTTCACTATCAGTGATATTAGACGACAATGTGTGTGTGTGTGTGTGTGTGTGTGCGTGTTGTGTGCGTGTGTGTGTGTTGTGTGTGTGTGTGCGTGTTCGTTCTTTAGTTTAGCGTCTTTTCACTATCAGTGATATTAGACGATAATGTATGTGTGTGTGTGTGTGTGTGTGTGTGTGTGTGTGTGCGTGAGAGAGAGAGAGAGAGAGAGAGAGAGAGAGAGAGAGAGAGAGAGAGAGAGAGAGAGAGAGAGAGAGAGAGAGAGTGTTTCTGAAGTAGTGTTAAAAAACAACAACAATTATTTTGTCATCGTGAAAATCACTTGGGAAATAACCAGACAATCACTCAACGAAATAAAACAAAAACAGAAACGCAACCTAATATAAATAAACACAGGGGAAGTTTAGGTGAACTGGATGATATTTGTATTTGTATTTGTATTTTGTATTTGTGTTTCTTTTTATCACAACAGATTTCTCTGTGTGAAATTCGGGCTGCTCTCCCCAGGGAGAGCGCGTCACTACATTACAGAGCCACCCATTGTTTTTGCATGTTTTTCCTGCGTGCAGTTTTATTTGTTTTTCCTATCGAAGTAGATTTTTCTACAGAATTTTGCCAGGAACTACCCTTTTGATGCCGTGGGTTCTTTTACGTGCGCTAAGTGCATAATGCACATGGGACCTCGGTTTATCGCCTCATCCGAATGACTAGCGTCCAGACCACCACTCAACGTCTAGTGGAGGGGGGGGAGAAAATATCGGCGGCTGAGCCGTGATTCGAACCAGCGCGCTCAGATTCTCTCGCTTCCTAGGCGGACGCGTTACCTCTAGGCCATCACACCACTCCACGACATTAACCATAAAAACAAACAGTTCCCAAGTGAAATAAGCAAGGAGAAGTGAAGGTTCAGTTCAAAGTAAATTGCGATGGCATCAGTAACAAACTGATGATGGAGTCCGCTGTATTTTCGCTCGTGGACAGAGCGACTGGAATTGTTTTGCCAGACTAGCAACAACGAGTTTCGATTCCTTGGGGAATCAGCCAGAGAGACAATGGGTGATGAGACTCACTACAGTGGCTTTGATCGTTTGTAAGATAGTAACTAACAGATAGACACCATTTAAAACAACAGTGCTCCCATCAGTCTAGACAAAGGTCACTGTCCACTGGTTTTTGCTTCGATTGATTGGCTGAAACATAGGACACAGAAAAAAAAAAAAGAGATTGGCTTAAAAAATATTTAGGATAGAAATAAAAATTAGATAATTTAACGGCTGAATTTTGTAGTGGATGCTAGACCTACTTCAATGTTTGTTCACGTGGTCTGGTACGTATGTATATGTGTGTTAGTAAGTCTTTGTGATGTTAGAGAGATTTGTATGTAAATAGTCATGTCTGTGTAACGTGTGGAACGACTAATTCTCTAATGGATAATACTCGAACGTTAATACATAATTATCATCTGACATGTATGTATTCGTGTCTTATAATGACTTATTATAGAGTGTACGTATTTGTCACAGCTGGTTTCCTTGTGATGATCTCCTCAGGTGTTTAGAGGGATGAGTATGTCAATAGTCATGTATTGTTCTAATGTCAAGTGCGTATGCTTTAGTAACCTGACATATAAGCATATATTTTTTGACTGTAGCTTGATGAAGCCTTATGTACACGAAAGTGTGTCTTCACAAGTGACTGAGAACGTTGATGTTTTTAATTTTTTGCAATCATTATCAGTTGTTTCGCTTGTCAGTTTAACGACTTCGTAAAAGAGAAGTCGTTAAAGTAATTTCCTGTAATTGTATTTATAATTTTTTTTTCAGATTTCACCCTCATTTCACCATCATTTGTCCAGTTTCCACCAACCCTCAGTTCATTCACATGACAATATTATACTAAACAATTTTTTTTCTGTTTTCATGCTGCATGCAGCCAAAATCTATGATAGCTACGCACACAAAGAACGATTTAGTAATGCTGGTTATCCGACCACAACTGCAAAGAAAGTACTTTCAACACCGCTTATTTCTTCTTCTTCTTCGTTCGTGGGCTGCAACACCTACATTCACTCGTATGTACACGAGTGGGCTTTTACGTGTATGACCATTTTTACCCCACCATGTAGGCAGCCACACTCCGTTTTCGGGGGTGTGCATGCTAGGTATGTTTCTTGTTTCCATAACCCCACCGAACGCTGACATGGATGACAGGATCTATAACGTGTGTATTTGATTTTTCTGCTTGCGTATACACAACGAAGGGTGTTCAGGCACAAGCAGGTCTGCACATGTGTTGACCTGGGAGATCGTAAAAAAAAAAATCTCCACCCTTTACCTACCAGGCACCGTTACCGAGATTGGAACCCGGGACCATCAAATTGGAAGTCCAACGCTTCAACCACTCGGCAATTGCGCCCGTCAAAAATTGTCTTTTCCTTCCAAAGAATACTGTCCCAGTAATGCTTGTTACACCGGGCCTTACCTCCCTTCAAATAAGAATGTTCCAATAAATGCTAGTTAACTGGCCTCTTACCTTCAAAAGAAGACACTGTTTGAGTAATAGTAGATCATCAACTGGCTCTTACTCCCTTGAAAGGTAATGAAATCTGACACAAAATGCGCAGCCTTTCGCCCGAAGTTAGGAAAATGCGTTTTAGGTCCGAGCCAATGAAAGAACGAGCGCTTGAACTGATTGCTCTGGGATTCACGACCTGACTGTGTTGGCTTTAATTTCTGTGCTGTTGCTTGGTTGTTGTTGTTTTTTTTGGGTGGTGGGGATGCTGCTGCTGTGTTTGTTAACAAGCACAGGCGCACGCACGCGCATGCACGCACACTTGCATGCACAGGTACACACACACACACACACACACACACACACACACACACACACACACTCACACACGCACACACACATACACACTTGCATGCACAGGTACACACACACACACACACACACGCACGCACACACACACGCACACACACGACACGTACACACAGACACACATGCACACACACACACACACTTACTCTCTCACTCACAAATACAAACGCACGAACACACACACACACACACACACACACACACACACACACACACACACACACACTCACATGTTAACTCATATTCATTCAGTTACAAGCACAAATATCATTTCGCACACACACACACACACACACACACACACACACACACACAACACGTGTGTGTGTGTGTGTGTGTGTGTGTGTGTGTGTGTGCGTGTGTGTGCGTGCGCGCGCATCACGCCTCATCCAACACGCTCACGCTCATCCACCACCTTGGCGCCCTAAATTATGCACGGCCTAATATCACTAATGATTAGGGGAGCTTCCTGCTGTTGCCGCTACGATGAAACTAACGTCCACCCCCGTCCCCTACCCCCACCCCGTCCAACCATCCCCTCCGCCACCCCTACCCCCACCCCTTCCCTTCCAACGTTCTTCCAGCTCTATACATAGCCATGGATTCTGATCTTCTGCACTCCCTGGCTTAATATTATGATCCGCTTGCTTGCACACACACACACACACACACACACACACACACACACACACACACACACACACACACACACACACACACACGGAGAAAACACACTCTCTCTCTCACACACACACACAAACACAAACACGCGCGCGCACACACAACAAACACACATACACCACACACACATAACGCACACACAACACATACAATACACACACACACACACAAACACACAACACACACAACA
>NC_134879.1:16371862-16391862 GCF_041734735.1 Babylonia areolata
ATTTGGCATTGGACAGAGTAGAGAGTGCCCTTGTGGTGAGGGACCAATGACAACCGACCACATCCTTCAAGACTGTAGGACGCATGCATGCAGCATCCAGGAGGAAGTACAGGCCAACACCGACAGCAGTGGAAACCAAACTGTACGGCACCCTGGAGGAGCTGCGACGGACGGCAGCCTTCATCGAGGACACCGGGCTGCTCATCTAATGGGAGGCGAACGAGGAAGAAGAAGAAGAATACCCTTTCCCGTGCCCCCCCAACCCCCGCCCCTCCCTTCCCCCGCCCCCCTACCCAGTCTCTTGGTTTTGAACTGTGATCCATGGCCAAAGTTTATCAAAATATTATCGTTCGTTCTTTCTCTCCTTCTTGTTAAGTATTTCCCTTGTCCTTTGGACAGAGTGCATTACGGCAAAAAGTCTTTTCTCTTCCGTCTCGGAGTCTCTCCGTGGTCATTATATATATTTTTTTTGGGGAAAAAGGCAAGGCTTTAATTAAGGAAGTGATCAGGTCTCGTGAACCAGACAAGGCTCATACCTCCACGAGCCACGACGATCAGAACTGGCTGAGTTATGACCCATTGATTTTTTTTTTTTTTTTTTTTGAAAGCTGATGGCACGAGTTTTATGAGCTTGGACAGAAAACATTAGCTTAAAAGAAAAGTTTCCGAATGTTTTTTTTTTTTTTTTTTGCGTCTTTTATATTACAGTGAACATTTCCTGCCTGTCAGTGTCCATGTTTTGGTGGATGTTCGTGTAAATCTTACGTCTTACACACACGCATTGTGTGTGTGTGTGTGTGTGTGTGTGTGTGTGTGTGTGTGTGTGTGTGTGTGTGTGTGTGTGTGTTGTGCTGTGTTGTGTGTGTGTGTGTGTGTGTGTGTGTGTGTGTGTGTGTGTGTGTGTGTGTGTGTGTGTGTGTGTGTGTGTAGTTGTGCTGTGGTGTGTGTGTGTGTGTGTGTGTGTGTGTGTGTGTGTGTTGTGCTGTGTTGTGTGTGTGTGTGTGTGTGTGTGTGTGTGTGTGTGTGTGTGTGTGTGTGTGTGTGTGTGTGTGTGTGTGTGTGTGTGTGTGTGTGTGCGTTGTGTGAGGCTTCAGCCTAGTGATCGCTTGTGATGTCTTTGCAGCTGTTCCCTTTGCCACATATCAGTTTACACAAGAGTTAGCTAACATATTTATCATACATATATATGGATATATATATATATATACATCTATATAGAGATATAGATAAAGATATCCTTTCATCGTCATCGCCAATCCCTGTTCCAACCACACACACACACCTTGTCTTTGGTGTCCCATAATTCGGGACAATTTGGTTTCTAAGTTCCGATGTTGATCACGATGCTGCTACAGGAATCCATTTAGGTAGGTTCGGAAGTAATTGGCAAGGCTGTACTTTCGATGATATATCCCGGCGTCAACTGGGACGAGAGAATACACAGGCACCTGTTTGTGTTGGCTAGGGAATTTGAGCAACGCTTCCAAAAGGCGCATAATTTTTGAAAGACAATTTCCAGTCTTCCCACAACACACTCCGCTCTAGGGTACAAGTTGTCCATGGGCCGAAACAACAAGAACAAACAACAAGAACAGCAACAACAACAACAACAACAAAAAAACCCCAAACAAAAACCGCTTCAGATGGGACTCAAACCCGGGTCCTCCCAGTCATTAGTCCGTGACGCCACCACCTCGCCACAAAGGCTCTGCCAGGGAGACTTCATTCAGCAAGATAAAAGAAAAGAAGAAGAAGAAGAAGAAGAAGAAGAAAGAACCGGAAGCGCAACATCGAACGGAAGGGCGATAACCTTTTCAATTCGCTTTGGTCAATACCTCCCCAAAGATGGCAGCTTGGCTTTGAAGGAAAAGCGAATGAGAGTGAAAGACTGGATGGGCGGAGTGGGGGGTGGGGGTGGGGGTGGGGGTGGGGGGTGGGGCGTAGGGTGTGGGGGCACGATGACACAGACACTGCAGAGAATGGTTCAGTTCTCTTCTCCGGAGAAAGAAACAGACTGCTCGGGGCGAGGACAAGGGGCGAGTGTGGGGTGGAGGGTGGAGATTTCAAAGTTTTAACGGAACGGCTAGAGGGCTATGATCGAGTTTGTGTTGAAAACAGCCAGGAAATTGTCAACAAGCCACAGCCACGAAAGTGTCAACAAGCCACAGCCACGAAAGTGTCAACAAGCTTAAACAACAACAACAACAACAACAACAAGAACATAAAAAATGTGCACAAACAAAACCCATGGTTCTAGAAGTGTCAAATGTAAACGTTTTTTCCCCCTCTCCTAAACTGGTCTGGTCTCAGTTTTTAAAAGGGTCGCAAGAGTTAAAGAAAACAACTTCCTGTTCTCTCCGATTTAAGTGCCGATGGAGAGGAGAAAGGGCCCTGGAACGAACGTAAACAAGTGCGGCCCGTGAACGAGCATTGTTGACCGATTCTTTGCCTTTATGATGGCAGTTATGGGAAACGACTTCTGTTCTCTCCGATTTAAGTGCCGATGGAGAGTGCAAGGGCCCTGGAACGAACGTGAACAAGTGCGGCCCGTGCACGAGCATTTTTGACTGATTCGTTGCCTTTGTGATGGCAGTTAATTGAAGGTCAGGGGCACAATCGTTACGGAAGTTCTTCCCCTTTCAGTCGTGTGTGTGTATGTGTGTGTGTGTGTGTGTATGTATGTATGTGTGTGTGTGTGTGTGTTTGGTAGGTTCGGAAGTATGTGATGGTGTACTTTGATGTATATGTGCGTAACGGCGTGCGTAGCCGGCACTGTGTGTGTGTTGGCTAGTGGATTTGATCACGCTTCATGCGCATAATGTTTAAAAGACAATTTAGTCTTTCCCACATTTGTTGTCCATGTGTAACACAAGACGAACACAAGAACACACCAAACAAGTCAAAACCGTTCATGAGCTCAACCGTATATCATAGTCCTGACGCACACTACCATCATCAAGTCCTTCAGGAACTTCATTCAGCGAAAAAAAAAGGAAGAAGAAATGGAATACGAAAAAAGAAGAAAAAAACCGATGCGCAATCGGGGGTATTTTTTTTTGTCAAATATGCCCCAAAGTGGCACTTGTATGAAAGAAAGGAAATAATGAGTGAAAGACGATGGCGAGAGTTTTGGGGTGGCGACTAGGTGTTTGGGCAAGAATGGACAGACCCTCTCAGATGTTCATTCTCTCTCTCTCTCGAACATGACAGACTGCTCGTGCACAAGGGCGGTTTGGTGGAGGGGGATTCAAATTTAAAGGAACGGCTAGCGGCTAAGGTTTTGTTGAAAACAGGAAGTTAAAACTGCAAGCCAGAAGTTCAGCAGCTTCAACAGACACACACAACACACAACAAAAACACAAACAAACCATGTTATAGTTCAAAGTAAAGCTTATTTTTCCCTCTACTAACTGGCCCTGGTCCTTTGTTTTAAAACGCCAAAGTTAATTGCAGGAATCAACTTCCTGTTCTCGCTCAGTTAAGTGCCGATGGAGAGAGAAAGGGCCCCTGAACGAGCGTAAACAAGTGCGGCCCGTGAACGAGCATTGCTGATTGATTCGTTGGCATTTATGCTTGCAGTTCAGGGCAAGGGGTACACTCGTTTCGGGATTTCTTCCCCGTTTTAGTTGTGTGTGTGTGTGTTGTGTGTGTGTGTGTGTGTGTGCCTGCGTGCATGTGCGTGTGTGTGTGTGTGTGAGCGTGTAGCGTGTGCGCGCAGTCGTGTGCTCGAGTGTGTGTGTGGCTGAGAAATAGACAGACAGACCCAGAAGGAGAGAGACAGAGAGAGAGAGGAGACAACTTTGACACTAGAAACATTGACATTTTTATTGTCATTACCTGTACTGGTCTATTGACAAGGGGGTGACGGGGATTAAATTCTTACATCCTCTTAAATGCAAAGCAACATTCTGCTTAACAGCATTTTCATCACCAAACAAACAAACAAACAAAATCTCTAAATATAACTCTCTCACGATACATTAAGCAAGCGGAACCCACACACAACACACACACACACACACACACACACAACACACACACACACACACCACACACACACACACACACACACACACACACACACAAAGAAACTAATCATTCAAACTCGACCACCCCATTCTAGGAGTGAAATAGTTCAATATATCAATTATCTACCTACCAAATCTAACATAAGAAAATAAAATTTACATATGGATATCCTCCACATTTACTCTGGTGTGTTCTGATCATTGTGATTATGCCCTTATTTTTTTGTGCTTCTGAGATAAATTTAGCTACTGACTGTATGATATATTCATCATCAGACGATAAAACAGAAAAAACATCATGTCTTTTAGCTAGATGAGATTCAAAAAATGTACATTTTTCTCTACTTTATCGTGATAATTTACAATGAAACAAAAAATGTTTTTCGTCATCTACACTAGATGCACACAAAGGACATGGCAATTCTGTGAGAGAGAGAGAGAGACAGAGAGAGAGAGAGAGAGAGAGAGAATGAGAGAGAGAGAGAACAGAGCTCAGAGCTCAGAACTTGGAATTCAACCCCAGAGCATATGCGATTGAGTGCCACCCCAACTGACCATTCTTTCAATCCTTTCAAGGAAAAGCTCACACAACACGTGACAAGTTCATATATCGCCCCTGCACGATATTTTTCATTGCTGGCTACAGGTTTTCTTCTCTCTAGAGAAGTGGAGTGATGGCCTAGAGGTAACGCGTCCGCCTAGGAAGCGAGAGAATCTGACCGTTCTGGTTCGAATCACGGCTCAGCCGCCGATATTTTCTCCCCCTCCACTAGACCTTGAGTGGTGGTCTGGACGCTAGTCATTCGGATGAGACGATAAACCGAGGTCCCCGTGTGCAGCATGCACTTAGCGTACGTAAAAGAACCCACGGCAACAAAAGGGTTGTTCCTGGCAAAATTCTGGAGAAAAATCCACTTCGATAGGAAAAGCAAATAAAACTGCACGCAGGGAATAATACAAGAAAAGGGTGGCGCTGTAGTGTAGCGACGCGCTCTCCCCGGGAGAGCAGCCCGAATTTCACACAGAGAAATCTTCTGTTGTGACAAAAAAAAAAAAAAAAAAAAAAACAATGTAGCATCAAGACATCTTCAGTCTTCTCGCCCAGTTTCCTTTGAGTATATGAAGACAGAACTGACACCCTGTTTGAGTGAATTCATCCATAGAGAGTCAGAACTTTACATTCACTCAACAGATAACAACAACAACAACAACAACAAAACAAATACACAAAACAACAACATAAAAGGGAGCTGGTTTGTATTAAAGTCAGAGTTAATGAAACCCAAAGACCATCATGACATCGACTGATTTTATTTGTGGTTGAAAATATTTGACAACATTATTTTGATTCGAATGACTTGCAATGTTGGGTCGAGAACGAAGATTTTGCATGGGTGTCGAAGTCTCCAACCAGGATCGTGAGTGTGTGTGCGTGCGCGCGTGTATGTGTGTGTGCGCGCTCGCGCTTGCGTATCATATCAAACAAATAAAAAGAAACATAAATCTTTTTCTTATCCGTCTAATAACTCTGCGTGGAAGGAAATTGACTTTTTTTTACGCCCAAAGCACAGCCAGGAGAATGTTTTTCACGAGGATGTGAATAATAAACCAAGCACAACAGAAACGCTAACACGAAATTTGCCTTCGGATTATGCCCCCTTTCTACGATCATATATCAGTCAGGGTTTTAGGAAACAAGGAGGAGAGAAAATCAGTCAGCCATGATTACCTGAGTTCTTCACTACAATATTAACTGTTCTCTGCTGAGCTTGCTGTGTCGGTCAAGTGACTGTGTGAATGAAATACGCACTGTGTTCTATTTGTTTGCAAATGATATGATCCCTTCAGGGAGACCGAAAAGAAAGTGAAGTGTTTTTAGCGTCTGGCGTGTTGACCAAAAAAAGGCCACGACATTTTTCCACGTTGGTACCGAAACATGGTGGTGTGGCCATTATTCTTTTTTTTTTTTTCATTTTGAGTAAAGATCACTCACCCAGCCTATGGCACACTACTATTTTAGTCAATGAATTTACTTTACTTTAGTCTATGACTGGAACACATTTGTGTGGTTTACCATGCTGTTTCCATTTTCATGATTTTATATAGGGCCTTATTAGCAGAAACGTGGAAATAATGGCTGTTGGCAACACAGCAATAAGAAATTTCGCACAAATGTTCAGGTTCTGGTCCCCTTCCACTCCTTTAAAATACGAAACCTGAAAAAAAGTGGGGGCTTCGAAACTATGGACAAGAAATAAATCAACCGGTACAATATCGTTTTTAGTAAGTAAAAAAAAAAAAAAAAGAAAGAAAAAAAAAGAAAAAAAAAGAGGAAATGTCAAAAACAAAAACAAAAAAACAACCCCACATCTAGTCCTATCCACAACTTCAAGTTTAATGTTGCATGGAATATGAGTTCCCTTTTAAAATCCATGTCGGATTTCAATTTTTTTTTATATTCATGAGCAGTGTGTATGTGCGTAGATTGTTCGTTCAAACAACAACAACAACAATAACAACAACAAAAAAAAGAAAGCAGAAAAAAACCAACCAAACAAAAAAAACTTTTAGTTTATTCTAGTCTATAGGGTCTTATAAACCATGCAGGACACACACACACACACACACACACACACACACACACACACACACACGCACACATACAAGCCCACACAATCTCTCTCTCTCTCTCTCTCTCTCTCTCTCTCTCCATACACCACTCAAGTTTTGTTCAGTATGTTTCTTTGTTTGATTTTGTATGTCTTGTAGAAACATTTGTTGAAAAATTTGAATCTTCTATTTTTAAAAACCATAAGTTGTATGTAAAACCAGCAGTCAAGATAACACAACAGGGGAGGTGCTCAGGTGGATTAATTTGTCTTGTAAGGAAAACCTTACTTCCTTATGTGCAGTATATTGATTGTGACAGCAAATATTGTATGACATTTATGTTGGATAAAAGTTTCTTTGGCTTCTGTAAAAATGTTTTACTTGTCTGTGCATATGTTCCTCCAGAAAATGCACCGTATTATAATATTTGTGATTTTGATAATGGAATTGATATGTTGGAAGAGTGCGTATTGGAAAAAACTGTTATGTTCAGATGATGTTGATTTGTTATTATGTGGTGATTTGAATGCAAGAACTTCTGATGTATCCCCTGAAATTTTACATGAAGGTGAATTATATGTTTGTCATAAAAAGGCCAGTAGTGTGATAAACAGACATTCTGAAGACAAGGTATTAAATTCATATGGAAAAAAATTACTTAATATGTGCACTGTATTTGGACTGACCATTCTCAACGGCGTATGTAATGGTGACCTAGAAGGTCGTTTCACATACGTTTCTGATTTAGGCACAAGTGTGAATGATTATTTTTTAGCGTCTGTAAATCTTTTTGATTCGTCATCTCAGAATGTAAAATTACAGGTATTAGAAAGAATTGAATCTGACCACTTACCCATTGTATTATATATTGAGAAACACTCCACAAGGCAATGTGATATGAATTCTGATTGTGATATGAATCAGTCCATTATTAAATATTGTTGGAATGATATATATGCAGAATATTTTTCTTTTTCTATGGAGTCACAGGAAATAAAAGAAAAGTTGCAGTCAGCAGAAGATCTTATTCACGTTGATATAAATAGAGCATTAGACAAGTTTAATCAGACTGTTAAAGAACAAGCAGAATACATGAAAAAACGTATATTTATAAATAAAAAAGCAGATGACAGAAATTGGTTTGATCATGAATGTAAAATGGAGAAACGCCGGGTACGCAGACTGTTGAGGATATGTAGAAGAACATTAGATAAAGAAGATCGCATATTGTTTTGTATTGCTAGACGTGAATATAAAAATTTAAATAAGAGAAAAAAGAAAGAATATAATAACTCATTAGTAAACAAACTTATAGATTCTGTTAAAAGTCAAAAGGAATTTTGGGACACAGTACAAAAGATCTCAAAAAAGAAAGTACAACCTTTAAATGATATTTCTATTCAAGAATGGTTCGAACATTTCAAAAAAGTGTTAGAAAATGAAGATGGTGACGAGGGGGAAGTAACTGAAAACATGAATATAGTAAATGTAGGGGATAATTATACACAAGATAGACCTATATCTCACGAAGAAGTCTTATTAGCGATTAGAAGATTAAAAAATGGTAAATCTGCTGGCCCTGATGGACTGATTGGTGAATTTTTCAAACATTCTGGTGAGACGACTGTTAGTTTCCTGGTGAAGCTGTTTAATTATTTGTTTGATAATGGAATCTATCCAAGCAATTGGACAGAATCAATAATTATGCCATTGTTTAAGAAAGGTGATATTAACAATGTAAACAACTATAGAGGCATTTCTTTAAGTGATATTAGTAGTAAGTTATACAGTTCCATTATTAACAATAGACTACAAGAATGGATAACACAGAATAACATAATTGGAGAATATCAAGCTGGTTTTAAAAAAGGCTATTCAACTATTGACCATATATTTACTTTAATGGCCGCAATACAAAAACAGTTTGCAAATAATAGAAAATTGTATGTTGCTTTTGTTGACTTTGAAAAGGCTTTTGATTCTACTTCTAGAAAACTTTTATGGCCTGTTTTGTTGAAAAATGGAATCAGTGGTAAGCTGTATCTTTGTGTGAAAAGTATGTATAATGAAGTGAAAGCGAGAGTGAGATCGGGGGCAAAATTATCAGATTGTGTGAATTGTATTCGTGGGGTTAAGCAAGGGGATGTCTGTAGCCCTGTCTTGTTTTCACTTTTTATTAATGAACTAGCGTTAGAAATTATGCAAAATGGTCAACATGGTGTTACTTTTGATTTGATTGAACTGTTTGTTTTACTTTTTGCTGACGACATGATTTTGCTGTCTATAACAACAGTTGGTTTACAGCGACAACTTAACAGTTTATACACTGCTGCAACTAATTTACAGCTAAAGGTAAATATGGATAAAACAAATATTGTTGTTTTTCGTAAGGGAGGGTATTTGGCAAGAAATGAAAGATGGTCATATGGAAGTGAAAGAATAACTGTCGTAAACGCATATAAATATCTTGGGATTTATTTTTCAACAAGACTTAGTTTCAACTTTGCATGTCAAGACATTGCGAATAAAGCAAAAAAAGCAGTTATTTTGATTCTTCATATTTTGTATAAAGTAGACTGTAGTTCTTTTAGTGTATTTGTTAGATTATTTGATTCGCAAGTTCAGCCAATATTACAGTATGGAGCAGAAATCTGGGGACTGGAAAATAGGATAGTAACAGAAAAAGTGCACTTGTTTGCATTGAAACGTTTTCTTAATGTAGACAATCGAACTCCAAATGATCTTGTTTATGGCGAACTGGGGAGATACCCTATTTATCTAAATTCTTATATAAAATGTATTAAATATTGGCTAAAGTTGACTAGAATGAATGAAAACAGATATCCATTTAAAGCATATAAAATGTTATATAGTTTGGATAATAATGGTAAGAAGACTTGGGCAACGAGTGTTCGTCAGTGTTTAAATACATATGGCTTTGCATTTGTATGGGATAATCAAGGGGTGGAAGATATTGCAGGTTTCTTAAAGTGTTTCAGACAACGTATTATTGATTGCAGGTGGCAAGACTGGCATGATCATATACAAACTAGTGATAGATTCGCACAGTTTAGACTTTTTAAAACATCACATGTGATTGAGCCATACATTGAGTTAGGACTGAACAGATATATAAAATGTACACTGACAAAATTTAGATTTGGTATTTCTAGTATTGCTTCTCATAGTTTTAGGTATAGCATTCTAAATGAACCCAGGTATACATGCCGATTATGCAGTTCGGGTAAAGAAGATGAATTGCATTTTTTGTTATGTTGCCCTGCTTTGTGTGACCTTAGACAAAAACTTATTCAACCGAAATATTATAGAGATCCGTCTAATTTTAGGTTCAGTTTACTCATGTCTTCAAGACAGGAATGTACTCTGCATAACTTGGCCATATATATATATGAAGGATTGAAGAGACTAAGTACAGTTATCTCGTGAATGTTGTTGAATATTTGTGTTGACTATTTTGGGTGATATGGTTGATATTGTGCTAACAATTTTTGGTTGATTTGAATTGTCTATTTACTGTGTCATGTCATTTTGTAATTATTATTTATCAATGATTCCCCCTTCAGTAAGGGGCTCTGGCCTTATCTGAATAAAACATTCGTTCGTTCGTTCGTTCGTTCTCCATACACCACACACACACACACACACACACACACACACACACACACACATCCAAGCAAAAAACAAACAAAAAAAAAAAATCTCTATCCATGTGTGCATGACCCACGCTATATACGTCTGCTCGATAAAAGCAGGCGGATGTTTTCCTCTCTGTGTGTGTCTGAGCAAGACTGATGGAAAAGTGGAGGATGTTTCCAAATAAATCATGCATTGAGGGAGCATTAAGAAGCTTTTCGCTTTTCTTGGCTCCATCTTTTTTTGCCATCCTCATAAACACAGCTCTCATGGCTGCAAATAAGAGACCATAAAGACCGGTCAGTTCGGTCCTTTCCAACATGTGCTTTGCTTGCTTAAGAAAATCGGGTTCCATGTTTCTGCATTTTCGTAGGGACATTTCAGAAGATTACTGGCTGTATTCATTCCTGCATTTTTATTTTTTATTTTTTGCTGCTTATTTGTGTTATAAGTCGACGAAAACGGAAAAAAAAGAAGAAGAAAAAAAGAAGAAGAAACAACATCAACCAAAAACAAAACAAAAAGCAACCAGTTTTGCTACATTACTGTCTCGTGTTTTGTTTGTTTGTTTTTGCCATCTCTTTCTTACTCTTTGTGTGTCCTCTGTGCCTTTGTCTGTATCTGCAACTCCCTATCTGTATCTCTGTGTGTGTGTGTGTGTTTGTGTCTGTCTATCTGTTTTTTTGTTTTTGTTTTTTTGTTTTTCGGCCTCTTTCTATCACAGTCTAGTTCTTTTTCTTTGACGATCTCTTTCTCTAAATCCCTGTCTTTGTTTGGATGACCCCCCATCTCTCTCTCTCTCTCTCTCTCTCTCTCTCTCTCTCTCTAGCTCAAACAATGAGACAAAGGTACATAAGTCAGAATAGTATCAACAGCATAGAAGACACTTAATTATAGTTAGTACAGAAGTTGCTATTTTATTTGGACAAAACAGAAAACATAACACTGCATACTTGAGTGTATTGTTGAGGCAGTATGTATTGGTTTGATGTATTTTTGAATGGATGGTCGAGTCAGTCCCCATTCATTTTGGTATTTTATTATCATTACATTGTTGTTTTTCTTTATTTCCGTTTCGTTGAGTTTTTGTCAGGATGTGACTTAAGTGTTTCTAAGTATTACATATTTTCTTGGTTTAAACTGACTGAAGGGTTCAGAGAAAAAAATATAGTTTGTTGTTGTTGTTGTTTTGAAGCTAAAATATATGCAATTATGTTGTTGCCCTCTCGTCAAAAGACCTTTCTTGGCAATGACAATAAATAATTCCAGTGTCCAGTGTCCAGTGTCCAGTCTCTCTCTCTCTCTCTCTCTCTCTCTCTCTCTCTCTCTCTCTATATATATATATATATATATATATATCCCTCGCTCTCTCTTTCTGCTTCCGTCCTGCTTTTTTCTCCTTCAGCAAAAAGAAAATCAAAACGGGCATACGATCACACGGGTATTCGCGCGGAAAATCCAATTAGAACTCGAAGAAAAGGGAACGGGCACCACACCCCAAAAACAAACCAGAACGAAAACGCAATAAAAACCAAAAAAAAAAGCAAAAAAAAAGCATTGAATGAACGAAAGGCAACGTGTAAATAAACGCAAAAAAACAACAACACGATCCAAAGAGTGGTGGTAGTGTTGAATCTCTGGCTTGTGGCCAATTTGTTTTGTAATTGAAAACGCCGCCTCCGCAATGTCGGCAGGACGTTTTGGTGGACTTCACAACATAAGAGAGGATAAAGGGAAGCCATTTGAATTTCGTTGTTGTTTTTTTTTTTTTTCATTTACTTTTCTTCTCTCCAGTGCGCCAACGACGTTCTGAACGACAGGCCTGACAAAAGTAATAAATCAGTTTTGAAGAGACACACCCACTCATAGCTCTGCTGAACCGAAAATTACCTTCATGTTCTCTTTTCTTCTCATTTGATGAGGGGCAGGATATGCCAAATTTATGTTTTACCCTCAATTCTTTTTTTTTTTTTCGTTAATAAATAAGATGTTTGTTCTGTCTCTTGTTCGTTCCTTTTGCTGTCTTGGTTCTCTGTCTCTGTCTGTCTGTCTCTCTGTGTCTGTCTTTCTCACTGTTTTGCTGTGCTGTTCTCAGTTGTTGTTTTTTTCTCTCTCTTTTTTCTCTCTCTTTCGGCCTCTCTCTCTCTCGGTATATCTCTCTCTCACTTCTCTCTCTGTCTCTGTCTGCCTGTTTGTCTGTCTCTCAATCTCTCTCACCTCTAACCACCATGCCGTGTATCTACAAACACACCCCATGTATCCCGTTTTTCCCCCGTTAAGACCACAGTGTCCTAATCAGCTGATGGCCGTTCCAGAACTCTGGCACCGAAAAAAACGGTAATGCGAAAAATTAAAAAAAGAAGAAAAAAAAGAAACAGCATGGGGATTAAACATAACACGCTTGACGTCCATTGTCTTATGGTGGCTGAAACAGAAACGTGTCAATGAAGAAGAAGGGATTGGAATTACGGATCAGAATACTGGCTGTGTGAATTCTTCACCCAAGGGCCAGTTCAGTTCCGTTCTTGAATGAATTAGAATTGATGGCGAGAGTACTTTGATGATGCGGTGTGACGTGAAGATTAATGTATTGTGTTGTATTGTATTGTGCTGTTTACTTTCGGTACAACTTTTTTTCTCGAGGAGAGCGGTGTCGCCTCAGGACAGCGCCACCCATACATTTTTCTCTTTTTTTTTTCCTGTTTGCCTAATGTATTTGTTTTCCTATCAAAGTGGATGTGCCAGGGACAACCCTTTTGTTGCCGTGGGTTCTTTTACGTGCGCATAACTGCATGATTTCAGTACATGGGTTATCAGTTTATCGTGTCATCCGAATGACTCACCCAAACCAACGCTCAAAGTCTAATGGAGGGCAGAATAAAAAAAAGTTACAATCAGTATATCAGAATCGAACCCGCGGACATACGCTGCGCTTACTGGTCGGACTCTTAACCACTGGACCTCCGTTCCACATCACAAGAAAGGATGGAAAGAAAACCTCTTAAACTTATCTTCTGCCTGCTGTCTGTACACCACCTTTCCTTAAATAAGTGCTGTGTATATCCGTTTCTTTGTATGTATGCCAGTCTTTCTGTTTATCTTAGTCAAACCTCGATGTATTCTCACATTTCGTGATCATCACAAGCTCAAAACTTACCGCATTTACCATATCTGATATCTACTCGAATTTTTTTCTGGGAAGCAAACACAAGCTTCCACACTCCCATACATGCACCCCACCGCCTTCTAAACACACACACATACACGCGCGCGCGCGCGCGCGCGCGCACAAACGCACGCACGCACACAAACGCACACACACCAGCTCTCTCCCAATCTCTCATGGGAGAATAAAAAAACGAAGTGAAACTCGCATGGGAATCATCGAAAGAAAACCAACAACAACCCACCAACAAACAAATAACGAGGAACATAATTCTGTTCTTATCCGTCTAATAAATCTGCTTGCAGGAAAATTGACTTTTTTCCCCGCTCGAGGCACAAACCTAGCAAATATTTGTGAGAGGAAGCGCTTTATAAAACACGCATAACAACAACGTCAACACGCTTTTGCCTTCAGATTATCTCAATTTCCAAGATCATAAATCTGCTTACCAGGGTTCGGAAATCAAGGGGGAGAAAAATCAGTCACCCATGATTACTATCCTCTCCCGGCACGGTATTAACTCTCTCCATGCGAACGGCGAAAGAGACGACGTTAACAGCGTTTCACCCCAGTTACCATCATCAAAATATTGCAAGCGGAAGGCTCTTATACTGAAGAGGTGAATGTTGACAAAGAATACCACAATTCTGACGACGGAAGCTAAAGGTTGGGTCATTCAGACACCCACTGGACATCCGAGGGGTCTGTTGAGGAGAAGAGAGGACTGACCGTACTGAGTGAGTTAACTTTGCCTGGTGATCTTATCTTTGCAACCTGCTTGTGTCAGCAGATCTGTAGGGAGAGACGGAACACAAGGGAGAAATGAAGACTTTCACAAAAACAGGTGGAATGGAGGAGGAGGAGGAGGAATTTTGTTTAATGTCCCGTCACACATCGGTGATTGAAGACATTTTGTTAAAGTAGTTATGAATACATTTGAGTATTATCGGTTAGAAGGGGTGGGAGATGTGAATGAATGGAGGGTTGGCGGAAACTGGGCAAATGAGGGTGAAATTTGAAATAAAAATCTAAATACAATTACAGGAAATTACTTAAAGGACTTCGTAAAAGAGAAGCCGTTAATGAATGGAAAAAGTCAAAAACATCAACGTTCTCAGTCACTTGTGAAGACACACTGTCATGTACATTAGGCTTCATCAAGCTACAGTCAAAAATGATATGCTTAATCGTCAGGTTACTAAAGCATATACACTTGACATTAGAACAATACTTGGTCCGTAATGAATTTGATAATAGTCTGAGAGCTAAACTCAGAATTGGTCTGTGAATCGGACCAAAGTCTGAGAGAGTCAACTGACGAGGATTTAGACTTGAATTCAAGCACCTATAAAAGGAATGGAAGCTCGAACACATCACCAGTGAGCAAGTTGGCCAGACCATCACTGAACACATCACCAGTGAGCAAGTTGGCCAGACCATCACTGAACACATCACCAGTGAGCAAGTTGGCCAGACCATCACTGAACACATCACCAGTGAGCAAGTTGGCCAGACCATCACTGAACACATCACCAGTGAGCAAGTTGGCCAGACCATCACTGAACACATCACCAGTGAGCAATGAGCAAGTTGGCCAGACCATCACTGAACACATCACCAGTGAGCAAGTTGGCCAGACCATCACTGAACACATCACCAGTGAGCAAGTTGGCCAGACCATCACTGAACACAACACCAGTGAGCAAGTTGGCCAGACCATCACTGAACACATCACCGGTGAGCAAGTTGGCCAGACCATCACTGAACACATCACCAGTGATCAATGAGCAAGTTGGCCAGACCATCACTGAACACATCACCAGTGAGCAAGTTGGCCAGACCATCACTGAACACATCACCAGTGAGCAAGTTGGCCAGACCATCACTGAACACATCACCAGTGAGCAAGTTGGCCAGACCATCACTGAACACATCACCAGTGAGCAAGTTGGCCAGACCATCACTGAACACATCACCAGTGAGCACGTTGGCCAGACCATCACTGAACACATCACCAGTGAGCAAGTTGGCCAGACCATCACTGAACACATCACCAGTGAGCAAGTTGGCCAGACCATCACTGAACACATAGGGGCCACACGACGACCTTCTGACCAATCGTGGAAAAAAAACCTGAAACTGAAAAGGTACGGTCATACCAGAAGATAAAACGGCCATGCCAAAGTCATCCTCCACGGAACGCTAGAGGGGAAGAGAAGAACAGGAAAAGGA
The DNA here is from genome assembly GCF_041734735.1 of Babylonia areolata. Taxonomy (NCBI): domain Eukaryota; kingdom Metazoa; phylum Mollusca; class Gastropoda; order Neogastropoda; family Buccinidae; genus Babylonia; species Babylonia areolata. The sequence continues at coordinate 16,387,553 of NC_134879.1, forward strand.
AAAGAAAAAAAGGTCTGACAACATTGAAGAGTGGACAGAGCTGACATTTGCTGAGACACAGTCACTCACACATGGTCGTCCACAGTTTCAGTTTCAGTATCAGTAGCTCAAGGAGGCGTCACTGCGTTCGGACAAATCCATATACGCTACACCACATCTGCCAAGCAGATGCCTGACCAGCAGCGTAACCCAACGCGCTTAATCAGGCCTCGAGAAAAAAAGGTGAATAAATAATAGATAAGCGTACATAAATAAGTTAAATAAATAAATAAATAAATAAATAATAACCATAATATATAAAAAAGGGGTAGTAGTAATAATGATAATAATAATAAATAAATAAATAAATAATTGTCGTCCACAATGGAGAAGGATAGTGCACGAGTCAGCATCGCGATGCCCCGACGGTTCCCCACGGAGTTAACGGACAAAGCAAGTAAGCAAGCTAAGCAAGGTGTGTGTGTGTGTGTGTGTGTGTGTGTGTGTGTGTGTGTGTGTGTGTGTGTGTGTACGTGCGTGCGTGCGTGTGCGTGTACGTGTGTGTGTGTGTGTGTGTTTCGTTGTTTCGTTAAACGCATAACACCACTGAAAAATACAAAGGGATTAGTCCTTGCACTTTAAATCAATATCACACTGGTTTCATGGGTATCAAACTAATGACGTTAGTTTCGGTAACACACACACACACACACACACACACACACACACACCACACACACATCAAGCAAGAAAATACCTTTTCAAGTCACGTGTGTTTAACTCCACGTTATACATGTCTACTTGAATGCAGAAGGATGTTTTCGACTTTAAGCTTGACATCTTTCTGAGAGGATGTTTTCGAATACAGCATGCATTAAACCAAGGTTGACAAGTTTTTGCTTTTAGGCTGGTTCTCCTTCCATCTTTATCAACACATCCATCTGATCCCTTACAACTTTTCCTGATACAGAAACTCAAGGTTCATGTTCTCATTTTCCCAGCATCAAGATGGTTCCCTGAACATGGTAATCAATTTCTGCTTGAAATCATTCAAAAGACGGGGAAAAGAATTCAGGAGTTATGTTACATTTCTCTCTCTCTCTCTCTCTCTCTCTCTCTCTCTCTCTCTCTCTGTGTGTGTGTCAGGTCCACTTTTTCCTTCGAGTTTTTAAGGCCACAAATTTATAACGATAAATTCGAGCACACTAACACCCCTCCCCATCCTTTCCTCAGAAGAAGAAGGAAGAAGGAGGAGGAGGAGGAGGAGGAGGAGGAGGAGGAGGAGGAGGAGGAGGAGGAGGAGGAGAAGAAGAAGAAGAAGAAGAAGAAGAAGAAGAAGAAGAAGAAGAAGAAGAAGAAGAAGAAGAAGAGAGGAGAGAAGAAGAAGAAGAAGAAAACTACAATAATGAACAATTGATAAAGAAAACAACGGCTGAAAAGACGGGAGAAAAAGGTTTATATTAATGAGACAGAAACAAAAGAGGGATAGATATGAACCACGTGCCTCCTGGCCACATTTTGAAATTGAAAACGCCCCCACAATCGTAACATGAAGTTTGAGATTTCTCGACAGAAAAGTGTACAAAGGGAAGCCACTACTACCGTTTCCGTTTCCAGCCGTCTACCGTCTTCTAAATGACAGAACCCGCAAAAAAGTAACGTCTTAGATATATAATTATATATGGATATCTAAGAGTGTATAGTGTTCACGGCATAAATTTTGTCCCATGAATTAATTTGATTTTTCAAAGCATGGAATCGGAATCGTATTCGTGAGAAGATTCCTGTAACCTCTTACCCTTGTATGGCGAGAAGCCCCCCACCCCTCACCCCACCCCGTCCTCCCACCACTGTGGTATACCTGTGTGTGTGTGTGTGTGTGTGTGTGTGTGTGTGTGTGTGTGTGTGTGTGTGTGTGTAATTATGTAATACGCGGAGTCTCTGAATCTATTTAATATTATTGTGCGCTAATGTGTTTAATGTTTATTGTAAAGCGCTTTGAGCTCTCTTTAAGGGAGGAATGCGCTCAACAAATGTCCATTATTATTATTATTATTATCATTAACTGTGTCCTTTGTGCAAGCAGTCAAATGAATACGAAGTGGATTATGTTTTGATGTGTCATGTGTTACGTGGTTTTCGCATAAGATTTATTCCAAAGAAATATCATGAACGTCCATGTTTGTTTAAATTATGTTTATTGATGGCATCATCTGATAATGGTGTCATACGTGATCTCGCATTGCATTTACATAGAGCTTTTAAGTTAAGAGAAACGGTATTATCATTCATAATTTCTTTAATTAATTGTGAAAATGGTGAATGTTTGCTGATGGTTATGGTGTGATATTTGCATATTGTATTATCGCCCTTCATTCATATGGGGCTATGGCCTCAAATGAATAAATCATCTCAGTCTAAGTCCCTCTCGCCCTTCTCCTCCTTCCCCCTTTTGTAACATGCTTTTGCTCTCTCTCTCTCTGTGCGTGCGTGCGTGCGTGCGTGCGTGCGTGCGTGCGTGCGTGTGTGTGTGTGTGTGTGTGTGTGTGTGTGTGTGTGTGTGTGTGTGTGTGTGTGTGTGTGTGTGTGTGTGTGTGTGTGATCCTACTAGCGGTCTACTAATGTATCTCCTTTTCTTTTTTTATTTCAGTGCTAAATTTGATTTTGCCTTTTACTTCTTAAGCCCAGGACTGTGCGGAGAAAAAGCATGTGAAATACGTATCTCACTTCCCTGGTTAAAGGGAATTTAATTTCGTTTCGTTTCGTCTCAGTCTGTCTGTCTGTCTGTCTGTCTGTCTGTCTCCGAGACTCTGTATGCTATCTCTTCCCTTATCGCCCTGCATAACCCCCCCGCCACCCATTGCCCACATATTCCTCCCCTTCTCTCTCTCTCTCTCTCTCTCTCAATTTTGAAGTGGCGCAGCCAGCCAGCTATGGCTTGGAGGAAGCGAGCATATTGCGTTTCTTCTTCTTCTTCTTCTTCTTCTTCTTCTTCTTCTTCTCCTCCTCCTCCTCCTCATTTCAGAAGGGCAGGGTGTTGTGTTTAAAAAATTAAAAAAAAAGAAAAAAAAAGAAGAAAAGAATAAAGAGCTTGTTATGCGCTTATTCTTTCCCTCTCAATAAACAACTTCTTGCTCGTTCACTCGTTTCAACCTCCCCCGTCTTGTATGCTTCGCCCCCCCCCCCCCCCCCGATCCACCGCCCCACTCCCCTGACCTCCCCTTCCACACCGCCCCGTCTCCACCCTACATCCCCCGCCTCCCCCCGCCCCCTGACCTCCCCTCCCCCGCCTCCCCCCGCCCCCTGACCTCCCCTCCCCCGCCTCCCCCCGCCCCCTGACCTCCCCTCCCCCGCCTCTCCCCGCCGCCCTGACCTCCCCTCCCCCGCCGCCCCCCGCCCCCTGACCTCCCCTCCCCCGCCTCCCCCCGCCGCCCTGACCTCCCCTCCCCCGCCGCCCCCCGCCCCCTGACCTCCCCTCCCCCGCCTCCCCCCGCCCCCTGACGTCCCCTCCCCCGCCTCCCCCCGCCGCCCTGACCTCCCCTCCCCCGCCTCCCCCCGCCCCCTGACCTCCCCTCCCCCGCCTCCCCCCGCCCCCTGACCTCCCCTCCCCCGCCGCCCCCCGCCCCCTGACCTCCCCTCCCCCGCCTCCCCCCGCCCCCCCCCTCCCCCCGCCTCCCCCCGCCCCCTGACCTCCCCTCCCCCGCCGCCCCGTCTCCAACCTGCATCCCCCGCCCCCCCCCCCCACCCCCCTGACCTCCCCTCCCCCGCCTCCCCCCGCCGCCCTGACCTCCCCTCCCCCGCCGCCCCCCGCCCCCTGACCTCCCCTCCCCCGCCGCCCCGTCTCCAACCTGCATCCCCCGCCCCCCCCACCCCCCTGACCTCCCCTCCCTCGCCCCCTGACCTCCCCTCCCCCGCCGCCACCGTCTCCAACTTGCATCCCCCGCCCCCCCCCCCCCCCTGACCTCCAATCCCCCGCCGCCCCGTCTCCACCATGCTTCACCCGCCTCCCCCGCCCCCCCTGCCCTCCCCTCTCTCGCCGCCCCGTCTCCACCCTGCATCCCCCCCCCGCCGCGCCCACCCCGACCTCCCCTCCCTCGCCGCCCCGTCTCCACCCTGCATCCCCCACCCGCCCCCCTGACCTCCCCTCCCCCGCCGCCCCGTCTCCACCCTGCATCCCCCCCCCCGCCCCCCCCCGACCTCCCCTCCCTCGCCGCCCCGTCTCCACCCTGCATCGCCCCCCCCCCCGCCCCCCTGACCCCTCCCTCTTGTCGTCCACTATTCTCTCTCTCGTCATCCCTATCAGTCTTTGGTTCTGTCTATCCGTCTGTCCC
>NC_134879.1:16396862-16401862 GCF_041734735.1 Babylonia areolata
TATCTCTGTCTCTGTCTGTCTCTCTCTCTGTCTGTCTGTCTGTCTGTCTCTCTCTGTCTCTCCATTCCGCTCCCCTACCTCTTTCTCTTTTCTGATCACGAGAGATCCACCGTATCCCTAAATAACAAAAAGAAAATAAACAAACATGCATACATACAAAACACACCCATGACTTCCACTGCCCCATCCCTAAACACACACACACACACACACACACACACACACACACACACACACACAAACCCCACAAAAAACAACAACAACAACAACAAAGTAAAACAAACAAAAACAACTGAAAAGAAAACAAACAAACGCTCAAATAGATAGAGATGCAGGGAGTTGACTATGGTGTTTTGAAAAAAAAGGGCAATCATAGAAAAAAGGGAGGGAACACAAGCAAAAAACAACAACGAACCTCCCCCCCCCCCAAGAAGCAAATAAACACACACACACACACACACACACACACACACACACACACACACACACACACACACACACACACACACACACACACACACACAGAACAAGAACTAAAAACCAAAAAACAAAAACCCAGTCAAACACAAAACAAAACAAGAACACATTAAAAAAAAAAATCCAAACCCCCAAACAATTATCAACTTAAACGATTAAGGAGAACCACTTAAACACCACAAAATGTAACAGGCTTGAGAGGTCTTTAGTTTTAGAATTATGGATGCGTGTCAATGACTGGTGTAAAAGCGCTTAGATTTGTCTCTGCATAAGATTCAGCGCTATATAAATACTATTATTATTATTATTATTATTTATTTATTGTCATTATTACAGGTCTTTCTAACATCCGCACACACACACACACACACACACACACACACACGCGGGCAATCGAGATAGTACAGTTCTTAAAAAAAAAGAAAAGAAAAAAAGAAAAAAAAGAAAAGAAAAAAAAGCACGATTTCGCCTGATTCCATGCATGACATGGCTAATTGAGGAGATGGCATCACGCACCTTACAATTAAATGTTGTAGTTGTACAGACGAGGATTCTGAACTTTTACTGACCGAGAAGTCTTTGATTTCTAGAAGGACTCTCTCGTACAGCTACAGGTTTCCGGCTGGACGCGGCAAACTTTTCAGCCATAGTCGTGGATAAAGAAGACTTGAGGATTGGTTCGTGAGAATAGTCTGAGTGCTTCTTGGAAAGAAAAAAAAAGAAAGTGGTGCTTTTGTCTGTCGATGCGTAAGAAACACACACACACACACACACACACACACACACACACACACACACACACACTTTCACTTACTCGTATGCGTACACAGTAATTCCGCCCCCTCCCCCTCCTCCCACTCGATTTTTTTCCTTCCCTCGTCTAATATCACTTACAGTGAAAAGACGTTAAACTAAAGAACGAACGAACGAACACACACACACACACACACACACACACACACACACACACACACACACACACACACACACACACACACACAGAGGGAGAGAGAGAGAGAAAGAGGGATACTTTATTCATTACAGGCCATGGCCCCTAACGAAGAGGTAGGTGAGCAATTCATAATACATAAGTACGGAGAACACAATAATTAAACCGGATACAAAAACAATGCATATAATTAAAATTAACAGAACAGTTTATGACGTAGATATTTCTCTAAACTTAAAAAAGCCTTGTGCAAATACAAAGATAGATTACGAGAGAGAGAGAGAGAGAGAGAGAGAGAGAGAGAGAGAGAGAGAGAGAGAGAGAGAGAGCACATACATGCATACATACACATAAACATACATACACGCTCATGCGCGTAAGAATGCGTGCACACACACACACACACACACACACACACACACACACACAAATACAGACAGACAGACACACAACACTCACACACACACACACACACACACACACACACACACACACACACACACACACACACACACACACACACTTCCCGTCTTCCCTTCTCCCATTCTCTTATCACTATTTGTCTGTTTCTATGTCTCTATCTCTGTATCCAAGTGTATTTTATAGCTATTTCCGACTCTGTGTCTGCGTGTCTGCGAATTCCCACCACCCTTCTCTCTGTGCCTCTCTCTGTGCCTTTCTCTCTCTCTCTCTCTCTCTCTCTCTCTCTCTCTCTCTCTCTCTCTCTCTCTGTGCTGCCACTCATGCATGCTGATCACAACTTGATTTACGTGTTTTTCATCCTCAGCCTTTCGAGAAAGACAGAGAGACCAGTAGGCCTATTTTTCTGTTGCTGACGTCGTCAGTTCCAGAACTCTGGCACCACATTCAACAAAACGGCAGAAGACAATGCAGAAAGCATAGTCCATCGTGTCGCGATGAGTGAGCTGAACAAAGATGGATTGAAAACAGAGACATGCGTGAATTCTGGAAACCCAATCTTTATTAAAAAAAAAAAAAGAAAAAAAAAGAAAGAAAAGGAAAAAAAGACCCCCCCCCCCCCCCAAGAAAAGAAGAAAAAGACAAAAATACACAGTTTGGTTAGCAACAGCAGACGAGATATTACGGGAGTGAAGTATGATGGAGAAGGTAGTGGAGGGAGAATGAGAGTGGGGATGGCGGTGGGGGTGGAGGCTGAGAAAGTTGAATCTAGTCTCTCTCTCTCTCTCTCTCTCTCTCTCTCTCTCTACCGTCTGGTGAATAGTTGGCATACCCTTCACACCTTTCTATTTGTCATCCACGATCTCTCTCTCTTTCTCTCTGTCTCTGTCTCTCTGCCTCTCTCTGTCTCTGTCTCTCTCACTCTCTCACGGAGGAAGGTGGCAGAATGGATAAGACGCTCGTCTGCCAATACAGAGAGTCCGTGAGGTGAGGGTCTGGGTTCGAATCCCGCTCTCGCCCTTTCTTCCAAGTTTGACTGGAAAATTAAGCGTATAGTCATTCGGATGAGACGATAAACCGAGGTCCCGTGTCCAGCACGCACTTGACGCACTGAAAAAAAAGAACCCCTGGCAACGAGAGTGTTGTCCTCTGACAAATTCTGTATATATATATATATATATATATATATATATATATATATATATATATATATATATATATATATATATATATATATAACTCTGATAGGTACACAAATATGTAAGCATGCACTCAAGGCCTGACTAAGCGCGTTGGGTTATGCTGCTGGTCAGGCATCTGCCTAGCAGATGTGGTGAAACGCATCACTGAAACTGAAACTGAAACTCTCTCTCTCTCTTCCCCCTCTCTCTCTTTCGATCTCTCTCTCTCTCTTTCTCTCTCTGTGTCTTTGTCATTGTCTCCAAGTGTGTGTGTGTGTGTGTGTGTGTGTGTGTGTGTGTGTGTGTGTGTGTGTGTGTGTGTGTGTGTGTGTGTGTGATTAGTGTCCTCCTGTAAGCATTAACGTTCTTTTATTCTGACTGCAGTCAAAATGCGGATGTCGTGTTGTCATATTTTGCCACTTCATACTAATTTAAAACAATTTGTTTTTATTGTTGCTGTCGCCCCCCCCCCTCCAGCCCCTCTTTTTAAAAATCTATTTTGATTAGCAATAATTACGCCCCCTTGACATAAATGTTGAAAGAAGCTAATGTAAAAAAAAAAAAAAAAAAAAAAAAAAAAAAAAATCGACAAAATGCCATAATTTTATTCTCTCTCTCTCTTTCTTTCTTTCTGTCTCTGTCTCTGTCTCTGTCCCTGTCCATGTCTCTGTCTCCGTATCTGCATCTCTGTCTCTCTGTCTCTGTCTCTATCTGTCTGTCTGTCTGTCTGTCTGTCTCTCTTAACCTTTCCCACTTTTATACTCTGTGTGTCTGCCTGTCTGTTTTTCATTCTCTCCCCTCTCTCCCCCCGACCCCCCCCCCCCCCCCCCCGACCCCACCCCGACTCCTTCCTCTCTCTCTCTTTCTGTCTCTGTCTCTCGTGTCTGTCTTTCTGTCTGTCTGTCTCTCTCTCCTAGTCTCTTCCTTCTTCTTTCTTCTCTTGTTTCTGTTGCAAATATTAATTGTGCATGTACTTATGCTGTTCGTCTTTTTCCGTGGGACAGAATTGAAATTTATGCATGCAATGTCATGCTTTTGTATTGAGTATTTGTTATGTTTTCCCTTTTCGTGAGAGCAGGATGAAAACAAGCCATTTGTGACTTATTCCTTTGTTTCCCTCAATAAAAAAAAGATTCATTCGTTCATTCGTTCGTTCTCTCTTTCTTCTCTCTCTCTCTCTGTCTCTCTCCTATTCCCCTCCTTCTCTCTCTGTCATTGTCTCTATGTGTATGTGTCTCTCTCATTAGTGTTTTCTTACGAATCTAATAAAGGCATTTATGGTTTTTTTTTATTTTTATTCCGCCTTCATTCACGATGTGGATGTCGAGTAGTTTGTGATTTTTCGTCACTTCATAGTAATTTTGTTGATGGACTTTTGTTTTATTTTATTTTATTTTTTTATTATTATTTTTTTTTAGTCTGTTATAATCAGCAGTAATTGCACCCCCTTGACATTAATGTTGGATAGAAGAAGAAGCTATTGTTCAATAAATGATTGTCAAAATGTCATGATCAGTCGCTCTCTCCGACTCTGTGCCCGTCCATGTCTGTGTCTCCATATCTACATTTCTCTCTGTCTCTCTGTCTCTGTCTCTCTCTCCGTCCCCACCCCCCCCCCCCCCTTCTTTTTGCTGCTCCGTTATCTGCACCGTTTCAATGGCAGTACTCCCACGCCGCTCACTCCGAGTCCCCTAACAGCCATCTCCCACACTCCCAGTGTCGTGCAGTCCGCAAGGGAGCTATCGATGTAAGGTTGCCAGGAGGCCACACACCAGAGGAGACCCTGCACTGCTGCTGAGTCACCTCTCTCTCTCTCTCTCTCTTGATTTTAGGTCTAATTTTAGTTTTAATTTACTCATGTCTTCAAGTACAGGAATGTACTCTGTATAACTTAGCTATATATCAAATGCATGAAGCATTGGAGAGATACACATTATTACAATGCAATCAATATATTTTTTTTTGTGGTTGAT
>NC_134879.1:16406862-16416862 GCF_041734735.1 Babylonia areolata
TGAGTGGTGGTCTGGATGCTAGTCATTCGGATGAGACGATAAACCGAGGTCCCGTGTGCAGCATGTACCTAGCGCACGTAAAAGAACCCACGGCAACAAAAAGGGTTGTTCCTGGCAAAATTCTGTAGAAAATTCCACTTCGATAGGAAAAACAAATAAAACTGCACGCAGGAAAAAAAAATGCAAAAAAAAAAATGGGTGGCGCTGTAGTGTAGCGACGCGCTCTACCTGGGGAGAGCAGCCCGAATTTCACACGGAGAAATATGTTTTGATAAAAAGAGAAATACAGATACAATATATATATATATACATCAGTCTCCACCTGTTCATTTTGCGAGTCTTGAACATCTCATTGAGCGTGTCTCTGTCTCTACTTCTTTCCAGCTAGCCCCCCCCCTCCATCTCCCCCCTATCTCTTTGGCCTAAATCCCCACTCCTCTCCCTGTCTCTGCTATTCCCCACCCCCCTCCCTCCTTCCCTCACCCAAATCTCTCCCCATCTCTCTTCCCCTCTCTCTCTCTCTTTCTCTCTCTGTGTCTCCCCTCTGCCTCTCTCCGTCTCTCACGCTCTCCCTCTCTCTCTTTCCCTCTCTGTGTCCCCCCTCTGTCTCTCTCTCCCTCTCTCTCTTTCCCTCTCCGTGTCCCCCCCCCCGTCTCTCTCTCCCTCTCTCTCTGTCCCCCCTCTGTCTCTCTCTCCCTCTCTCTCTTTCCCTCTCTGTGTCCCCCCTCTGTCTCTCTCTCCCTCTCTCTCTTTCCCTCTCTGTGTCCCCCCTCTGTCTCTCTCTCCCTCTCTCTCTTTCCCTCTCTGTGTCCCCCCTCTAGAAGCTAGTACTTTGCATGACGTTGTTGTGCAGCTGCTCAACCATCACTTTCCACAGAAGAAGTGGTGTGGCAGAGACATTGAAAGTGTTCATCGGCTTGGGAAGCAAACTGTTTCATCGAACTATCGTCCAGTGTTTGTCAAGTTCGTTAGGCAGTCTGACGTTATGGTGGTCCTACGAGATAAGGATGGCAGAGAGTTGATGCGGAACAGCGAAGGTGTGCGTGTCGCCGCTGACCTGACGAAGCACCAAAGGGACACCATTGCAAATCACAGACGTGAAGGAAGACGTGCTTTCTACTTCAGTGGGAGGCTAGTTGTGCAGGACTCCCACACTGAAGCCCACCGTCTTCATTCATCCCGCGATCAACACAGAGGTCAGCACTACATCACTGGTGACAACAGTGATAGCGACAGGAGACCTCAGCGTGAAGCCCTGCGTTATGTGGATGGTGCGCAGCAGCAAGAACAGCACACTGCTCTTCACACACGTGGTGCCAGTGACCTGACCCAGTCAGTCCGCAGTGGGAGGCAGGTTGAAGCACAGAGGACGGGCGAAACAGCAACAGCAACTCCCGCAGTGCCAGTGTCAACTGAAGTGACTGAAGTAGCTGAAGCTATCAGTGACGGCAACCCGGAGAATATCCCCGATTCCCAGTCAGTCGCTGAATCTGATGACATTGCAGCTGAAGGTGGGCCAAGCACTGACCGTGCCAGTGAGAGACACGATGATCCTCTGTGTCAAACGGACTGCTGGAGAAAGGGGAGTGACTCAGAGACGGGTGGCAGGCAGGATCCAGGCAACACTTTGAGGGCTCAGAGGCCGGCCGGGTTTGGACGAGGCTCACCACCCGCGACACCGACCCAGGATGTACCTAGCCCGGGTTCCAGCATGGGTAACCGTGGTCACGGAAGAGGACGTGGTCGCCGAAGTCCCAGTGACCTTGAGGCATCGCGAGTGGGGCAGGACTCGCCACGGATGACCCGGTCACAGTCCTTTGCCAAGCAGAGCAAAATAACGGACAAGTGGACCAGATCAAGCACTGCTGTCAGTGACATTGTATGTGAGCCCACAGTGAACAGTACAATCAGTAATGCAGTTAGCTGAGAGTCAGGCCAAAGCCCCGAAACAGATAATTTTTGTGATGATGATTTGGGGGTGAGTAATATTAACGTAAGTGATTGTTCCCTAAAGTCTATTTCTTTATTATCCTTTTGTACCCTTAATGTAGAAGGTTTGTGGTCAATGTTAAATGAAATAGACATTGCATCTTGGATAGGCAAATATCATTTTGCTTTACTGGTTGAAACATTTACTGATTCAGTCCCCAAAACTCTATTCCCCACCCATGATATTTTTGTTTGCCCCGGCGTGAAAGTCTCAGACAGTATGCATGGTCGTCTGTGTGGTGGCATAGTAGTTCTGGTCAGAAAAGATTTGAGTAAATACGTAGAGCAAGTGCCTTTAGAGTTAGACAACATTATTGCCCTAAAAATTTCAAGCACATTGTTTTGTCTGGACAAGGACTGTGTATTTATTGGTGCGTACTTGCCACCTGAGAAGTCAAAATATTACGAAGATACTAATATCTATAATGGTGTAACGATGCTTGAAGACTGCATGCTGGATATTAATAGTCGTTATGGTGAGGTACCCATTATTGTGTGTGGCGACCTTAATTCAAGAACCGCTTCCAGGAATCCATGTATGTCCAGTGATCCCATTGATGGCATATATGACATGGACAATACGAATGAATGTGTTGATGACGACGCTGGTTACAATGCGAGATCATCAAAGGATGACGTAATTAATCCATTTGGAAGATACCTGCTGAATGTATGTGATGAATTCCGCTTATCCATTGTCAATGGCCTTAAACAATTCAATTTTTCGAGTGATTTTACATATGTGTCCCCGAATGGTTGTAGTGTGATCGATGTTTTCGTCATTTCTCATTGTTTGCTGAGTAAGTGTAGGCAGTTCAAGATTTTACCTATGGTTGAATCCAAGCACGCAGCTGTCGAGTTGTCACTTTCATGTGCTCAGTTTCAGACTGATGCTGCTTCTGACAATCAGTCATCTTTTTCGTTTTCCAAATATAAATGGGACCCTGAGAAAAGTAATTCATATTGTGATGTCATGTGTTCAGACCATATCGCTGCTCTTATTGATGAAGCTTCACACTTGATTGAATGTGATATTGATCTTGCTCTTGAAAAATTTAATGAATGTTTTGAAGTTGCGGGCGAATGTATGTTGAAAACTGTTTCTGTCGGCGCTGAGAAGAGACGAGTTTGGTTTGACTTGGAATGCAGGCAAAGTAGAACGGTATTAAGACAACATTTGAGAAAGGTTAACAGATCAAACAGAGAAGAAGTCAGACTGAATTACATACAAAAAAGACGTGAATATAAGGAGTTACTAAGACGAAAGAAACGGAATTATAAAGTCAATTTTATTCATGATTTACAAAATAATTTAAATGACTCAAAGAAATTTTGGAACACCATTCGTTCAGTCAGACCGCGCTCGTCTTGCCAGACCAGTATTTCAAAAGAGCAGTGGTTTAACCATTTTAAAGCTGTGTTTAGTTCTGACTCCACTGATGTGAATGAATCCATTGCTGAACCCGCTGTGATGTATGTTAACGCACCATCTGATTTACTGAACTGTAGTATCTCCGAGTCTGAAATACGGATTGCGATCAGAGCTCTGAAAAGCAATAAAGCGGCAGGTCCTGATGGCATCATAGGCGAATTTTACAAAAACAGTGTGGACTGCATTATGCCTTTTCTGGTTAAATTCTTCAACCACATATTTGACAATGGTTTGTTTCCTCAAGAATGGTCTCTTGCAGTCATGCAGCCCCTACACAAAAAGGGCGACGCAAATAATCCAGATAATTTTCGAGGCATTTCACTTTTGAATATATGTAGCAAGATATACAGTTTTGTTCTGAACAAACGTATCAGTAATTGGATTGATGTGCATGGTCTGATTGGGGAAGAGCAGGCGGGTTTTAGAGCAGAACACAGTACAACTGACCACGTGTTCACATTGTATGCCATGGTACAAAAGCAGTTGCTTAGACACAGAAAATTATATGTCGCGTTTATTGATTTTAAAAAAGCTTTTGATAGTGTTTCCAGGAATAAATTATGGGTAATTTTAAAAAAGAATGGTTTAAATGGTAAAATACTGCAGGCTCTGAAAAGTATGTATGAAATAGTTAAAGCAAAAGTACGAGTTGGTGGTGATTTCACAGACAGTTTTATGTGCCCTCGTGGCCTCAAACAAGGTGAAGTATGTTCTCCATTACTTTTTTCTTTATTTATTAACGAATTGACCTCAGATGTGCTTGCGGGTGGCATGCATGGCATCCAGCTTTCTCCTGATTTTGTCCAGCTCTTGATCTTACTTTTTGCTGATGATGTAGCTCTGCTATCCGATACCCCAATAGGTCTTCAAACTCAGCTGAATATATTGTATGACACAGCAAAGCGACTTGATTTAATTGTCAATTTAGAAAAATCTAATGTGGTGGTGTTTAGAAATGGTGGCTACCTTGGTGCGAACGAGAGATGGTTCTATGGAAATGAACTTTTGAAAATTGTAAATGTATATAAGTACTTAGGTATCTTTTTGTCAACCCGCCTTAGTTTTACAGCAACATTAGAAGATCTTGCAAGTCGTGCCAGAAAAGGAGTCGTTGCTATCATTAGAACACTTTGGGCGATTGGAGAACATTCCCCTGGTATCTTTTTTAAAATGTTTGACTGTCAGATACAACCTGTGTTGACATATGGAGCTGAAATATGGGGAGTTACAAAAAATCTTGAATTAATCGAAGGTGTACATCTTTTCGCTTTAAAAAAGTTTTTAGGCGTACATTCAAAAGCTCCTAGACATTTGGTTTATGGTGAAACTGGTAGATTTCCACTCTATGTGATGACTTATGTTAAATGTATTAAGTTTTGGTTACGTCTACTAAAATTAAGCAATGATCGATTCCCCAAGAAAGCATACAATATGTTACTACATCTGCAAACACAAAATTATATCACATGGGCTTGTAGTATTAGAAATGTTTTGTACATGTACGGCTTTGGTTATGTGTGGGAGGCACAAGGTGTTGGTAATGAATGTGTGTTTATTCGTTGTTTTAAGCAACGGTTAATTGATTGTGCAAAGCAAAGCTGGCATTCCTCACTGCTGTCACATGAATTCTATCGAGTGTATTCTGTTTACAACCAATCACTTACAACATCTCCGTACTTACTGGTCGTGAAAAACTTTTTTGTACGCCGTCTACTTTCACGATTTCGAATGGGTATGTCAGATTTGAATTGTCGCTTTTTACAGTATAATCCTGTTCCTGGTGATAAGAGAATGTGTAGTTTTTGTCACACAGCCCTTGAAACAGAATATCACTTTCTTTTGGTTTGTCCAGTTTATCAGACTCTAAGAGAAGAACATTTACCTGCCAAATATCACAGAAATCCAACCTTGTTCAAATTTGCCGCTTTGATGTCCTGTGTGTCGGAATCTTTAGTTGCGAAGTTATCGTTTTTTGTATGCAAGGCTTTTGGCGTGAGAGCGGAGCTTTTGTACTTGGACACGAGTGGATGAATATAGATATGCATTTTGTTACCCTGTGGCGTATACGTCAACCCCCCATCCCCCTTTTTTTTTCCGATTCTTGCAATTTGTAATTAATTTTTTGTAAGTTTTGTTAGCTTGTCAGCATTTCACTTTACCCAGATCGCTGGATCTGTGTGTTTAGCGCGCGAGCGTGCATGTGGGTGTGTATATACGTGCGTGCATGTGTTTGAGGGAAGGGAGAGGAGAGAGAGAGAGAGAGAGAGAGAGAGAGAGAGAGAGAGAGAGAGAGAGAGAGAGAGAGAGCTTGCAAGTCACATGCGCATTGATATATTATTCACACTATTTGATTCATTATGTAATATTTTTGTTAGTGGCCCACTCCTTTGTTATGGGCCGGAGGCCTAACAAATAAACCATTGTCTTGTCAATTGTCTTGTCTGTGTCCCCCCTCTGTCTCTCTCTCCCTCTCTCTCTTTCCCTCTCCGTGTCCCCCCTCTGTCTCTCTCTCCCTCTCTCTCTTTCCCTCTCTCTGTCCCCCCCCCCGTCTCTCTCTCCCTCTCTCTCTTTCTCTCTCTGTGCCCCCCCTCTCTCTCTCTCCCTCTCTCTCTTTCCCTCTGTGTGTCCCCCTCCGTCTCTCTCTCCCTCCCTCTCTCTCTCTCTTTCTCTCTCTGTCCCCCCCTCTGTCTCTCCCCCCTCTCCCCTCCTCTCTCTCTGTGTACCCTCCCTCCCCCCCACCCCACACACACGTCTGTCTCTTTCTATGTCTTTTTCCTTCTCTACCAGTTCACAACAACCATCTCACACATCCCATATGTCTTCCCATCCCCTTCATTTGAGGAGACAGGTCGTTTTGCTGTTTCCTGGTGGTGTGGCTCCAGAAATCTTGGCAATGGCCGGAGAGACAAATGAGGGGAAGGGGGAGGAGGAAGAAGTGGTGGGGGTGGGGGTGGGGGTAGGGGTGGGGGTGGGGGGGCAGGCAAGGAGTTATTCCTTTTCTTATTCCAATGATTTTCCTTACAATATTTTTTTTGGTTTTTTTTTTAAACGAAGGGAAGAAGGATGAATTTGAACGTCTTTGAATGTTTGAGGTTGTAAAGCATTGTGACGTTTGTAATTGGCAAAAAAGGTGTGTGTGTGTGTGTGGGGGGGGGGGGGGTGGTCGGGGGAGGAGGGGGGGAGAGGGGGGTAGGGGGGGGGGTGAAGGGCGAAGGGGCATATAAATGTGTGTGTGTTGGGGGGGGTGGGGGGGCAAGGGGGGTCTTTGGGAGGTGAGTGGGTGTGCATGAGAGCCAAATGAAAAAAAATGTGTGTGTGTGTGTGTGTGTGTGTGTGTGTGTGTGTGTGAGAGAGAGAGAGAGAGAGAGAAGGGGGCGGAAAGGTTGACGGAGAACTTGAAAATGCTGACCACATATTTCTTTCCTGTTCGCCCCCCCCCCCTCCCACCCCGTCCCCCTCCCCCATCCCCTCCCCACACAACCTCTGACTGTTTATCTGCCTGTCCACATATCTCTGCTTTCCTCTCTGAACGCAAAAATTCGTTTATATATATATATATATATATATATATATATATATTATAAACTTTTTTGTTATCTTTTCTTTCCCTCTTCGTCTTTGACCCCTCGTGATCGAGGACAACATGTAGAAAAAAAAGTCTCATAGGCTTATGTTTAAACCTCGTTAATAAAGATTTGTCTTGTCCTTGTTTTGCTTTGTTTTGCATTCAGCGTTCGATACCTTATAGCCTGAACTGAACTTGTGCCCTAGCTCATTAAGGAATTTCGTTCGCTCGGCGTTCTGTCTGTCTGTCTGTCTGTCTGTCTTTCTCAGTGCCTCCTCTCTCTCTCTCTCTCTCTCTCTCTCTCTCTCTCTCTCTCTCTCTCTCTCTCTCTCTCTCTCTCCCATCTCCCTATTTCTTCCTCTTTTCTTTTTTTCTTTTTTTATCGCATTCTTCTATTCCCTGTCCCTTGTTTCTCCCTGTCTCTTTCGTCTAAAACTGTCTCTGTTATGTCCGTCTTTTCACCTCTGTCTCTCTCTCTGTCTGTCTCTCTCTCCATCTGTTTCTTTACGCTAGTTTACTGCACCCTTCTCACATCAAACACAGTTTCCAACTCGCTGTCTCTATCATTTTTGTCTCTACATGTCCGTCTGTTCACCTCTGTCTCTATCTTTCTCTGTCTCTCTCTCCATCTGTTCCTTTACGCTAGTTTACTACACTCTTCTCACATCAAACACAGTTTCCAACATGCTGTCTCTATCATTTTGTCTCTGCATGTCCGTCTGTTCACCTCTGTCTCTGTCTGTCTCCCTGTCTGTTTCTTTACGCTAGTTTACTGCACCCTTCTCACATCACATACACTTTCCAACTCGCTGTGTCTATCATTTTGTCTCTACATGTCCGTCTGTTCGCTTCTGCCTCTGTCTGTCTTTCTCTCTGTCTGTCTGTCTCTCTCTATATGTTCCTTTACGCCAGTTTACTACACCCTTCTCACATCTTACACAGTTTCCAACCCGCTGTCTCTATAATTTTGTCTCTGCATGTCCGTCTGTTCACCTCTGTCTCTATCTGTCTCTCTGCCTCTCTCTCCATCTGTTCCTTTACGCTAGTTTACTACATTCTTCTCACATCACACACAGTTTCCAACTCGCTGTCTCTATCATTTTTGTCTCTGCATGTCCGTCTGTTCACCTCTGTCTCTGTCTCTCTGTCTGTCTGTCTGTCTCTCTCTTCCCATCTGTTCCTTTACGCTAGTTTACTACACTCTTCTCACATCAAACACAGTTTCCAACTCGCTGTCTCTATCATTTTGTCTCTGCATGTCCGTCTGTTCACCTCTGTCTCTGTCTCTCTGTGTCTCTGTCTCTGTCTGTCTGTCTCTCTCCGTCTGTTTCTTTACGCCAGTTTACTACACCCTTCTCACATCCCACACAGTTTCCTCTCTTCCGTTGAGAAGACGAGCCATTGCCTTGGTTCCTGATGGCAGTTCCAGGAAAATCTGGCACCGCGTTAAACAAACAAACAAACAAAAAACATCAAGAGACAAAAGAAATGTAGAAACAGGGAAAAGCGTCAATCTTAATTGACAACGGATTGCGTTAGAACCCCCCACCCCACACCCCCCTCGCCAGCCACCCCCTTAACCCCCCCCCCCAAAAAAAAAAAACCCAAAAAAAACCAACAAAAACAAACCCACACTTGTTAACAATGCTGGGCACGTTTGCAAAGGCAGCGTATTCTGTTTTGCTAAGGGGAACAGCAAGGTTTTACAGAAGGCAAGATCTGAGGCTGAGGTGATATTCTGTTAATTTTCGTGTCTTTACTTACTAGTTTTTTTGGGTTTTTTTTCTTCTTCAGTTTCAGTTTCACAAGGAGGCGTCACTGCGCTCGGACAAATCCATATGCGCTACATCACATATGCTAGGCAGAATCCTGACAGCAGCATAACCCAACGCGCTTGGTCATGTCTTGGGGTGCGTGCGTAATATATTTGTGTACCTATCAGAGTGGATCTCATTATTTTGCAGAATTTTGCCAGAGGATAACACTTTTGTTGCCATGTTTTTTTTTTTTTTTTTTTGTTTTTTTTTGGTTTGTCACGGGACCTCGATTTATCTTCTCATGCGAATGAACAGACGCTCAGTTTGATTTTCCAGTCAAACTTAAAAAAAAAAGAAAAAAAGAAAAAAAAAAAAAAAAAAAAGCGAGAGCGGGATTCGAACCCGGAACTTTCACGCCACAGACAGAGACTGTATTGACAGATAAGCGTCTTCACCATTCTGCTACCTTGGCTCTTCACTCTCACTTGCTAAATGTTTACTCAGTTTGCTGGACGACACACATCGCTTCTTCGTTTTCCTTCTACATTTTGTTTCCTCTTCCTCCCTTCCTCCTTTCCTTATAAGCGGTCATGTTTGTGTGTGTGTCTATTAGAACAACGGCAGATATGTAAGTCGGCCAATGTTGCTAATATCTCCACCTTTGGAAAACAAACATTCCTTCCTTCCTTCCTTCTTTCCTTTCTTCCGTGTTTGTCTGCTTGTCTGTCTGTCTATCTGTCTGTTGTTCGGTCTCATCCTCATCCCCAACTCCCCCTCTCCCTCCCCCCGCTAACCCCCCCCCTCCTCTCTCTCTTTCTCTTTTCCATCAGCTGAGCACATGCTTGTCATATCTATATAACTGAGTAACATTTATTTATTTATTTATTTATTAATTATCATCATCATCATCATCATCATCATCATCATTATTATTATTATTATTATTATTATTATTATTATTATTATTATCACTACCTTTTTCATATTATAATTATTATTTATTTATTTATCTATTTACTTATTTATGTACGCTTATCTATTATTTATTCACCCTTTCTTTTTTCTTTTTTTTTCAAGGCCTGACTAAGCGCGTTGGGCTACGCCGCTGGTCAGGCATCTGCTTGGCAGATGTGGTGTAGCGTATATGGATTTGTCCGAACGCAGTGACGCCTCCTTGAGCTACTGAAACTGAAACTGATTGTCATATCTCACATGTTCTCAAGGGCTTGTGTCTTCTTTCCCCGATGGCGGGTCCCC
>NC_134879.1:16421862-16426862 GCF_041734735.1 Babylonia areolata
CAGAGAGACAGACAGAAGTTCCTGTTGTTTGCCGTTTATTGTCATTCTTTTTCATTTATTTGTACCTCAGGAGCTGGTTTACTTTTCCAGTTTGTTTGTTTTTTTTCTTTCTTGTTAATAATCCTTTATTGTGTTCGTTTTCCATGCAATCCCCCACCCCCCACCCCCACGTCTCCCCGTGACCCAATATCCCCCTTTCATATATATATGTATACCCACTCCAGCTGGGTGGAAGACAAAGCATAAGCATGTGCATTTCTTCTTCTTCTGCGTTCGTGGCCTGCAACTCCCACGTTCACTCGCATGCACACGAGTGGGCTTTTACGTGTATGACCGTTTTTTACCCCGCCACGTAGGCAGTCATACTTCGCTTTCGGGGGTGTGCATGCTGGGTATGTTCTTATTTCCATACCCCACCGAACGCTGACATGGATTACAGGATCTTTAACGTGCGTATTTGATTTTTCTGCTTGCGTGTACACACGAAGGGGGTTCAGGCAGAAGCAGGTGTGCACATAATATAGTCGACCTGGGAGATCGGAAAAAAATTCTACTCTTTACCAACTAGGCGCCGTTAGCGAGATTCGAAGCCGCTCAAAGCGCTTTATATTTCATTCCCCACTCCCCGCCTCCCCTTCAATACTCCCCTCCACCCACCCACACCCCACCTCCACCACGCACGCACGCACACACACACACACACACACACACACACACACACACACACACACACACACACACACACACACACACACACACACACACACACACCTATGACGCCCTCCAGAAAAAGCATTCCTGCAACACGCTCTCACGCACATGAACGCACCAACACTCACCAACACCCCGCCACACACACACACACACACACACACACACACACACACACACACACACACACACACACACACACACACACACACACACACACACACACACACACACACACACACACACACACACACACACACACACACACACACACACACACACACACACACACACACACACACACACACACACACACACACACACACACACACACACACACACACACACACACACACACACACACACACACACACACACACACACACACACACACACACACACACACACACACACACACACACACACACACACACACACACACACACACACACACACACACACACACACACACACACACACACACACACACACACACACACACACACACACACACACACACACACACACACACACACACACACACACACACACACACACACACACACACACACACACACACACACACACACACACACACACACACACACACACACACACACACACACACACACACACACACACACACACACACACACACACACACACACACACACACACACACACACACACACACACACACACACACACACACACACACACACACACACACACACACACACACACACACACACACACACACACACACACACACACACACACACACACACACACACACACACACACACACACACACACACACACACACACACACACACACACACACACACACACACACACACACACACACACACACACACACACACACACACACACACACACACACACACACACACACACACACACACACACACACACACACACACACACACACACACACACACACGTATGGCAAACAACCTCTCCACAACAAAACACGCACCCAAAACCAGATCACACCAAGATTAACAAGGCCTTCAAGACTCACTTGTGATACACTTAAAAAAAAAAAATCCAAGCTTTTTATGTATTGAGTATAATGCATTTGCTGTTATTTTTATATTTTTGTATTCTCTAAGTTTAAAGCAAATTAAGTCCCCTAGCATTAATTAGAGTAATTTCCCTTTTTTACTATCTGCACCAAAACGTTTGCAAAATAAAGAAAACTTCCATGCTTAGCAAAAGAAGTTCCTGTTTGAACAAAAAAATGATAATTATGACTGCTCTTGTTGTTGGGTCGAATATCAGATCAAAGTGCCAAGTTTAGAGAATACAAAAAATATAAATATAACAGTAAATGCAGTTTGCATATAATTAGGCTTCATTATTTATTTTTTTGTGCCCATCCCATAGGTGCAATATTGTTTTAAACAAGATGACTAAAAAGAACTGAATGTTTCCTATTTTTATGCCTAATTTGGTGTCAACTGACAAAGTATTTGCAGAGAAAATATCAATGTTAAAGTTTACCACGGCCACACAGACACACAGACACACACACAGACACAGACACAGACACACACACACACACACAACACACACACACAGACAACCGAACACTGGGTTAAAACATAGACTCACTTTGTTTACACAAGTGAGTCAAAAACCAAAAACAAAACACGCGGCAACAACAACAACAACAACAACAAAAACAAAAACATCAACACCAAAAAGTCTTCTGAAATCTGGCATCACGTCACACAACGGCAAGTAAATGGACACAAAGGGAATACAAGAGGGGGAAGACGTCAGTTTCTTATTCCGACCGATTTCCGTTGGAGTGTGTGGCCCTGAAGAAGAATCGAGACGTGTGTTTCCACCGCTGGAGGCAGTAAAACAAAGTGACGTCCGTTCGGGATAAAACAAGAAAGAAAGAGAGAAAGTAAGAATGAGAGAAAGAGAGAGAGAGAGAGAGAGAGAGAGAGAGAGAGAGAGAGAGAGAGAGAGAGAGAGAGAGAGAGAACACAGAGCTGTTAAAGGGAAATCTTCTGAACACACACCCTTCTTTTTCTTTCCTCCTCTGTCAACCACAGTCTCTCTCTCTCTCTCTCTCTCTCTCTCTCTCTCTCTCTCTCTCTCACCACGCCCCTACCCTATTGTCCTCGTTGTTATTCATCTATCGCGATATTGTATTGTACATACGTTCTATGTTATGTTTGCACATGCTTATGCAATTTTGACGTTGATGTTGTGAATTGACTCTCGCTTTTTTTTTTTTTTTTTTTTTTTACTTTGTTGCTTTTTTTCCAATTATTATTTATGCCCAGAGGGCTGGATGTAAAAAAGTACTTTGTGCTTACTCCTTTACCCTCGTAAAATAAAATTTCGTTCGTTCGTTCGTTCGTTCGTTCTCTCTCTCTCTCTCTCTCTCTCTCTCTCCCTCTCTCTCTCTCTCTGTGTGTGTGTGTGTGTGTGTGTGTGTGTGTGTGTGTGTGTGTGTGTGTGTGTGTGTGTGTGTGTGTGTGTGTGTGTGTCTTCCTCTTTCTCTCTCTTTCTCTCTATCCCTCCCTCTGTCTGAGTTCTAAATGTGAATGAACCATCCCGAATCCAATTCCGACTCTCTCTCTTTCTCTCTCCCTTCCTATCGATCTCCCTTTCCTTTCTGTTCAAAATGATTTCTTTATTGTACATTTTGTTCGCGTTGCATCTAAAAAGCAGAGGACAACCACAGCCTTCATGAAAGTGAAAGACAAAATTCTGAATGTGTGTGTTTGAGAGAGAGAGAGAGAGAGAGAGAGAGAGAGAGAGAGAGAGAGAGAGAGAGAGAGAGAGAGAGTGTGTGTGTGTGTGTGCTTGGAAGGAAGGAAGGAAGGAAGGAAGGGAGGAAGGAAAGAGGTAAGGCAGTAAAGAGGGAAGGAAGAAAGGAAGGAAGGGAAGGAAGGAAGAAAGGAAGGAAGGAAAGAGGGAAGGCTGTAAAGAAGGAAGGAAGGAAAGAAGGGAAGGAAGGAAGGAAGAAAGGAAGGAAGGAAGGAAGGAAGGTGAACATGTCGAATGCTGGAAACGTCAAGCGAAACGGGGTGTTAAAGTTTAGAATGTCTAAGTTCGAAATGGAATGTGCAGTCATGAGAAAGAAAGAAAGAGAGCAACAAACAACTGAGAAGCCGGTGAGAATCAAGGCAAGACAAGACAAGGCAAGACAAGGCAAGGCAAGGCAAGGCAAGACAAGACAAGGCTACGTGGTGGCGGTCTCCACTCTGGGGGGGACGCTCACTCAGTCTGGCTCCGCGACTAAGCCATTATTGTCGTTAGTAGGGGGCTTAGTCCTAAGTACGTTAAATTAGAACAGGCACCACTGAACACCACCGAAGTGACTCCGCAGCATTGCAGGGTCTCCTCTGGTGTGTGGCCTCCTGGCGACCTAACATCGATGGTTCCCTGCACACTGCCGACGCTGGAACTGTGACGAACAAACCCGGTTGTGGCCGTGTATGGAGGAATCTAAATGAGCGGCGTGGGAGTAATGCCACTGAAACGGTGCAGATGATGGGGCAAATAAAAAAAGAAAAAAAAAAAAGAAAAAGAAAAAGAAAAAAAAAGACAAGACAAGGCAAGGCAAGGCAAGGCAATGCAAGGCAAGGCAAGGCAAGGAGTTTATTTCGTGTGCCCCCTGGGGCCATTGAAACATTATATACGTTCATCCTCTACACATATCCAATAGATACAAAAAAGAGTGATGTCAAAAACAAGAAGTAGGCTTATTCGTTCAATCACTTAATATACACATTGACCAGTACTATTTCACTAATAATACAAAGAAACAAACAAACAAATTAAACAAAACAAAACAAAAAGTCAATTGAAGAAAAATCGTATCAATAGACAAAACATTAATAAAAAGAAAGAGCTACGTATAGCAGAAACCAAGGATTTAAGTTTTAACAGTATTCTTTTGTTTTTTTCCCCAGAAAATAACGGGTGGAATTCCATGGAGTTTGGGCGGATTCTATAATACCTAGATAAACATTTTTGTCTGATGCTTTCAAAAAAATGGGCACACAAACAAATAGTGAATCTCATCAGCAATGTCGCTTGTGCAACATTTATCACAGATTCTTTCATTTCTGGGTAAATTGTCAAAACGCAGTCTATTAACAGGCAAAGGATTGTTAGCTGTTCTAAACTTAGTGGAGAGATGGCCTAGAGGTAACGCGTCCGCCAAGGAAGCGAAAGAATCTGAGCGCGCTGGTTCGAATCACGGCTCAGCCGCCGATATTTTCTCCCCCTCTACTAGA
>NC_134879.1:16434362-16439362 GCF_041734735.1 Babylonia areolata
ACTGTAATAACACGAATACACCTATTCAGACAAACAGAGAAATAAAGATGGTTTTTGTACTTTTTTTTTTTGTCAGCGCGCTCTTCCCCGCGAAGAGTAGCTCGAATTTCACACAGAGAAAAAAAAAGAAGAAAAAAAAGAAGAAAAAAAGCGCATTTCTTTCAGAAGACACTCATTACGCACTTCACTAACTCTCATGGTCATGGGGATGACAGAAACTCTTTCAAATGTTATTGTATACTTGGGAAAGTTGTAAAAACAACAACAACAACAAAACAATGACAGTTTTCTTGTTGATTTGGTCTTGCATCGCAATGAAACGAACAACGAGAGATTGTTCGAGGCTGGAACGAAAAGGAAATGGAAGTGATTGATTGATTGATTGATATGGATACTTATATAGCGCACATTCTCGGTCGGAGACCAAGCTCTAAGCGCTTTGCAAACACGCAGTCTTTTACATAACAGGCTGCCTACCTGGGTAGAGCCGACTGACGGCTGCCACTGGGCGCTCATTATTGGTTTCCTGTGTCATTTAATCAGATTTCAGTCACGCACACATACAGACAAACATGTAATATTTAACATTTTACGTGCACGACCGTTTTGTTTATTTACCCGCCATGTAGGTAACCATAATCCGTTTTCGGGGATGTGCATGCTGGATATGTTCTTGATTCCACAACCCACCGAACACGGACATGAATTTCAGGATCTTTAACGTGCGTATTTGATCTTCTGCTTGAGAATACACACGAAGGGGGTTCAGGCAATGGCAGGTCTGCACAAAAATTGACCTGGGAGATCGGAAAAATCTCCACCCTTTACCCACCAGGCGCCACCGAGATTCGAACCCGGGACCTTCAGATTGAAAGTCCAACGCTTTAACCATTCGGCTATTGAGCCCGTTGATAAACTGTCATCTGTTCCTATGTGATTTACTGGACGCAAGTGTTCACTGATGGACGTGACGAGCAGGTGGTAAATGATAAGAGAGGTGGGGTTGGGTTGAGCGTTTGATTCATTGAGTTTTAACAGAGCTTTCCTGTGCAGTGTCTTCTGATGGATGATCAGAGTTATTTTGAACTGATTTGAAGCATTTTTTTTACATCAAAGAGTTCGTCTTTGCTAGCAATGTAGCTGCTCTGTGCGACGAATGAAAACATATTTATTTTGGGAATTGATATTGATTTGAATTGTTTCTGTGTGCACGACAAAGACAGACTGATGCCACAAAACTTCTGTGACTTCACCATGAGAAATGGATGCTTGAGGGATGACTTATTTTTCTTTCAATATGTTTCCATTTCTAGGTGTTGCAGGCTGTGGTATATTAAACGTTATTTGGAACTGGGATCGAAAAATGCCGTTTTGATATAATCAAGACAGATTCTCATCACAGCGAGATTTATAAGACACAAAACAACAGACTACATACAAATATGATAATGCATAGTGTAACAAAATGTCGGGAATATTATTGCCACAATCACAATTAGACCCATATTGTAAATGTACGAGTCAGCAGGCGGGTAATTGAAGTTTATAAAAATAGGGAATACGAAATAAGCAATTTGAACAAAATTGCCTTGGACAAGTTCGCAAACTATCAATGCGATGTGCTGTGCGAAAATACCCCGGAGGGACATATCTGGCCAGGGGAGGGGGAGCCAACTTCTGACCTGTTCCGTCCGTATCTCCCGGAGAGCTTGGCAGGTAAAAGATATACGGCCGTGCGGGAGAGTTAATGGCGACATTGATTTTTATGTCAGCCAACCTGTTCTACTAATTCCTGGCGGCAGAAAATCGAAGGCATCCTTCATCCCTGGCTGGGGGAGCTGAGCTTTGGCCCTGACACTAGCGGCGGGGTTAGGTAGTCACAGAAAGCGTTGACCTGCCATTGGAAGTCATAGAAAAGGAGGACGAGGGGGGTGTACACTGGATTATTTAGCTACTTTGTCTCAAACAGGATATAGACCCGTTGTGGATGGATTTACATTTACCGCATTTTAACGGAAAGAGCGCGTGTTAAGGTGGTATGATTAGTCACAGAAAGCGTTGACCTGCCATTGGAAGTCCCAGAAAAGTGGGCGAAGGGGGAAAGGGGGGTACGGGGGGGGGGTGGGGGGTGGGGGGGGGGGGGGGGTACACTGGATTATTTAGCTACATTGTCTCATACAGGATATAGACCCGTTGTGGATGGACTTACATTTACCGCAATTTAACGGAAAGAGCGCGTGTTAAGGCGGTATGATTAGTCACAGACAGTGTTGTCCTGCCATTGGAAGTCATAGAAAAGGGGGCGAGAGGGGAGGGGGGCGGGCAGGGGGGGGGGGGGTGTACACTGAATTATTTAGCTACTTTGTTTCAAACAGGATATAGACCCGTTGTGGATGGATATACATTTACCACAATTTAACGGAAAGAGCGCGTATTAAGGCGGTATGATTAGTCACAGAAAGTGTTGACCTGCCATTGGAAGTCATAGAAAAGGGGGCGAGGGGGCCAGGGGGGGGGGCCAGGGGGGGAGTGTACACTGAATTATTTAGCTACTTTGTCTCGAACAGGATATAGACCTGTTGTGGATGGATTTACATTTGTAGCCATGTACCGAGTGGTTACTGAAGGGGGTACGGCACAAAAGACTTAACTAAATATGATTGAATGAATTAAAGGATAGACAAGATCCCACGCACAGGCCAGGAACATATAGAGGCCAGTCACAAATGGGGTTTTCTATTGGTTTATTTACAATATTCTAAAAGAAGAAGACTAAGAAGAAGAAATAATGAGAAGAAGACAACTAGGAGAAGACTATGAGAAGAACTAAAAGAGAAGAAGACTAGAAGAGAACTAGTCTAAGAGAAGATAAAAAGAGAAGAAGACAGTGCCTGGAATGACACAAACAAATGTCATAAGTACAACATGTCAACACAAGTGAATGGTAAAGCACATGTATACATATTACATGGAAAGACTATCACTCGGGTTTGGGATACGCAACAACATAATGCATATGTGTGAAGACCAAACGCTGACATCAAATGACATTTCTAATACATTTAAATAGTGCAGTTAAAGTGATTGAAGCGATTAATCCAACACTATCTTGTAATCACAACAGCAGAATACTACACACATCTTAGAGTACTGAGAATCAGTGAAACACTGTAACAGTACAATTGATATCAGCATGTAAAATAATACACAAGTAATAAACAAGATAATAGAATCAGTGGCTTTGATATTATACTGGCAAACTGATAGACCAGATAGTAAGTGAAGAACCACCATGGCTTAACCATTAAGTGGTGAATGAACTTTACGCACTCACTAGAACATTCTGGAACAAACTGTGTCGAGAGACGTCACTGACTGTGACGTTAAGAATCAAATGGAACACTGCTCCATGCAGATGACGACATGGCAATTATTTAGATCAGTCATAGCTGATCTGTGACTAACTTGTCAAAGCAATAACTGAACAAAGCAATAACTGAACATACTCATATAAACACAAGTACTGTGTCAAATAATACAATTTACAAATCAACACATTCTACACACTAGTACTTACAGCGATACGTAGCGAAGTGTCACTGTTGTGAGAACACACCCGACACACTGCCCGCGACACAGCAAGAGACAAAGAGAGCAGGTGCTGGCCACGGCTGGCTCGGGTGTGGAAGTGACCACTCATTGGAGTTTAACGACCTATTGGCGTCTACACCCTTAAGGTCAAACCACTCATCACCCGCTCGGCCAATTTATACAAATTAGGCGAACTACAAAGACAATCACGTGGGCTGCAAACCAGATCGTCACTAATCTGAAGAAATCTGATGAGAACTGTGCTTGTTACAAGGTGTTCAGTGACAGATTTCTAGATGATTACTGAACCGATTTGCATCGGATAAGTTGCAAAAGAAAGAGCTCAACGCCTACTTTATAATGAGTGTAAAATGAAGTGTTGATTATTTAAGATGAATTTATAATCTTAATTTAAGTCACCTGAACAGGGTCAGTTTTAACGAGCTCGTCGCTGAAAATTACAAACTGCGTTAAATCAGTTTCACGTAGGCGAACATAAATGGAATAGATTTAAAGATGGAATTAAGACGATTCTGCCAGTATATAATACTAGTAGTTTACTGATCTGACAAAAGAGTTATTAATTAATTACGGTGGAACAGAAACACAAGTTTCTTCTCAGCCAATGACGTACCGCGACGCGACATTGGTCGAGCTGTGAGCAGGTGTCTGGCGAGGACAAAATGATGTAAGCAGAGTGACGTCACATATTCTGTGCAAGGGTTAGGACAAGAAACGTCGTCTGCTCTGGCTTGTGCGTGAATAGTGTTGGAGCAAGCATAGCGCGCTTGGTCACACATTTACCGCATTTTAACGGAAAGAGCGCGTGTTAAGGTGGTATGATTAGATTAGTCACAGAAAGCGTTGACCTGCCATTGGAAGTCATAGAAAAGGGGACTGGATTATTTTTTAGTTACTTTTTCTCAAACAGGATATACCCGTTGTGGGGGTATAAGTTGCTAGTGGATGTACAGTTCCCGCATTTAAACGGACAGAGCGCGTGTAAAGGTGGTATAACAAGTCACAGAAAGCTGCGATGGAAATCACAGAAAAGGGAACGAGGGAGTGCACTCATGGATTATTTGGTTACTTTTAACTCACTCAGTACGGCTAGTCCTCTCTTCTCCTCTACACAGACCCCTCGGATGTCCAGTGGGTGTCTGAATGACCCAACCTTTAGCTTCCGTCGTCAGAACTGTGGTATTCTCTGTCAACATTCACCTCTTCAGTATAAGAGCGTCCCGCTTGCAATATTTTGATGATGGTAATTGGGATGAAACGCTGTAAACGTCGTCTCTTTCGCCGTTCGTATGGAGAGAGTTAAAGTCTCAAACAAGCTATATCTACTGCAGAGGTGAACGTTGCTGGTGATTTTGTCTGTCGTATTAAATGAAAGAAAAATATTTGTA
>NC_134879.1:16446862-16454362 GCF_041734735.1 Babylonia areolata
TCAAACAGGAACTTCTTTTGCAAAGCATGGAATTTTTATTCATTTTGCAAACGTTTTGGTGCAGATAGTAAAAAAAAAGGGAAATTACTCTGTAATTGATGCTAGGGGACTTAATTTATCACAAGTGAGTCTTGAAGGCCTTGCCTCTCTTGTTTTTTTTTTTTTTTTTTTGTTCGTTGCCTCTTTCCTGGCTGTGGGTCTTCCTTCCTTCCGTAAAGTGACCACAGTCAATACCTAACTGTGGAGTGATGGCCTAGAGGTAACACGTCCGCCTTGGAAGCGAGAGAATCTGAGTGCGCTGGTTCGAATCACATCACGGTTCAGCCGCCGATATTTTCTCCCCCTCCACTAGCTAGACCTTGAGTGGTGGTCTGGATGCTAGTCATCCTTCGGATGAGACGATAAACCGAGGTCCCGTGTGCAGTATGCATTTAGCGCACGTAAAAGAACCCACGGCAACAAAAGGGTTGTTCCTGGCAAAATTCTGTAGAAAAAATCCACTTCGATAGGGAAAACAAATAAAACTACACGCAGGAAAAAATACAAAAAAAAAAGAAAAGAAAAAAAGGGTGGCGCTGTAGTGTAGCGACGCGCTCTCATTGGGGAGAGCAGCCCGAATTTCACACAGAGAAATCTGATGTGATAAAAAGAAATACAAATACAAATGCTATTCTATCACTGAATAAAAGGGGGTCTGCGGAAGATGCATTTAGGTCTGCATAGGATTCTTTAAAAAAAGAAAAAAAAAAGAAAAAAAAAGGTGTATTCTGGTATTTTATATCCTGGAGACCATCGACACAAAGGTGTCGACTGAGCTGGCCTGCACAGCTAGTCTGGGGCAAGGCGTTCCAATCCCGGATGGTACGTGGGAGGAAACCAGCCTGCCAGCCTGGGTCAGTTGGTCAGTGCGCTTAGAGTTGATTTCATCAATATTTTGCGCCTTATAAAGACCATTATTATTATTATCATCATCATCATCATCATCATCATCATCATCATCATCATCATCATCACCATTATTGCGGTCTTCAAATGCCGGTCACCTCGCCATTCTCCGATTTTTCCATCTAGAGAAATATGGCAGACGTTCTTTTTCATTTGTTGGTCCTTCAACTTATAACGCACTCTCCCAGACACTTAGAAAGGCTCCCACATTGCCAGCCTTTTAAGGCTGGGCTTTAAGACCCACCTTTACAAACTCCATCTGACTGAATAAGTTAACACCAAGTGTAACCTACGCCATAGGTTTTAAGTGCTGAAGCCTTTTAATATATATATATATAGTATATATATATATATATATATATATATATATATATATATGTGTGTGTGTGTGTGTGTGTGTGTGTGTGTGTGTGTGTGCATACTTTTCTTGTTGGTAAGTGTAGATATATATACTTGTATGTGGATGAGCATAGTTTTGTGGATAAGTGTGTAAATGTGCTTGCCTTCTTAAGAAATTGTAATGGCGCTTAGAGCTCTCCAAGGGAATAAGCGTCTTAAAATGCGCTTTATTATCATTATTATTATTATTATTATTATTATTATTATTATTATTATTATTATTATTATTATTATTATTAGCTTTTTACATTATCTCTGTCCAGTCACTGCAAATCTGTTCATTTGTTTGTTTCCGTTTCTGTGTGTAGTTGTTGCTTTCTCTTTCTCTCTTACATTCCATTTCTCGTTTTTTTAATGTTTTTTAATGTGTTTATATTGATATGATGTGTGTCGATGTCACATGCTTGATTAATTATCATATGGATAACATGTACTTTGTTTCCTGTGTACTGTCCAAACCTTGGAGACAAACATCTGGAAGAAAGAAAAAGAAAAAAGAAAAAAAAAGGCACAGTACCCGTTTGCCACATGGACCTTTTTAAGACAATGACAAAGTACAAAGGTACCGCTTATCCCTTCGTTGTTTAGTTTGCTTTAATTATGTTTTTCCTCTCTGTTCCATCTTATCTGTTTTGCACCATTTTTGTTCTGATTTGTACCTACTATGTCACTGGAGCTTTACAGCTGATGACATTAAACATTTCAGTGTTCAGTGTTCAGTGCTCATCTCTCTGTCTCTGTCTCTGTCTGTCTGTCTGTCTGTCTGTCTGTCTCTCTCTCTTCCAACCCTCTTTCGCTCTGTGTTTCCCTCTCTTCCTATTCCTCTCAAACTTAAACGTTACGACACACACACACACACACACACACACACACACACACACACACACACACAAAGAGCCCCTCCATGCCCTATCCCTCTCTAGAACTGTACAGATCCACAGGCAGAAAACAATCCACTTTTTTTTTGTTGGTTTTTCTCCCAACAACCTTACCCCCCCTTAATTTACGAGAAGTGGAGGTTCACAGAGATTTGCCTTCAGTGGCCAACCGGGGAGACATTCCAGACTTGCAGGAATCAGGTTAGACTGACACAAAATGGCTATCAGTCTCCCGCACTTCCTGCCTCCATTTTACGAACCCCCCCTCACCCCCCACCCCACCCCCCCCAAAAAAAAACCCCACAACCCCCCAAAACCCTCAAAAAAAGCCCTCAGTCTATACACGCATCATCTCCAGCCCCAATCTATCATTTCTTTGTGGATATCTTTTCCTTTTTTTTTTTTTTTGCTCTCTATTATTCGTGTTAAAAAATGTTTTTTTTAACCATCTTTGTGAGTGGCTCTCTCTGTTTCTTCGTCTACCCCTCTCTCTCTCTCTCTCCCTCCCCCCCTCTCTCTCTCTCTCTCCCTCCCCCCCCCCTCTCTCTCTCTCTCTCGAATTATGTCCATAGATGTTCCATATGTTGTTTGCTCTTTTGTTGTTCTTTTTCCCCCCTTCCCTTTTCTTGCATACAGTTGTTGCGGTGTGTGTTCCTTGGTATTTGTTTAATTTGTTTTTTTGTAATCCCCCCCTTGTCAAAATGGCTGTAAATGCTTTTGACAATCTATCATCAATTCAAATCAAATCTCTCTCTCTCTCTCTCTCTCTCTCTTGCTTCTTGTCTGTCTGTGTCTGTTTCTCTATCTCGCTGTCCTTCTGTCACTGAATATCACTATCTCTATCATCCCTTGCCCCTCCCACCACCGCCCCCTCCTTCTCTCCCGTTACTTCTTTTTTTCTCTGCCGTGTCTCTCTCTCTCTCTCTCGTTCTTTTCATCACTCACTGTCACACACACACACGCACACACACACACACACACACACACACACACACACACACACACACTCGCACACACACACACACACACACACACACACACACACGTGCTTAAACGTTTCACATACCCCCCCCACATGCACACACACACACACACACACACACACACACACACACACACACATACACATATGCGCACGTGCTCGAATACATACACATACAAAACACAAAGTTCAGTTCAGTTCAGTTCAGTTACTGAAGGAGGCGTCACAGCGTTCGGACAAATCCATATACGCTGCACCACATCTGCTAAAGCAGATGCCTGACCAGCAGCGTTACCCAGCGTAACCAAACCAAACACAAAACAAACACACACAAACACACACACACCACAACACACACACACACACACCACACACACACACACACACACACACACACACACACACACACACATAATCTCTTTCATGCCCCTCCCCCCACCCCCTACCCTCTCCTGAACACACAGTTTGTACAGACCCCGGGGCAGAAAACTGTTTCACCACCCCACCCCCTCCCTTCCCTGCCCCCCACGCCCTCGTAACGGGAAGGTGGAGGCTTAAACGAATCTGTTGTGGGCACGGAGAGACATTCCAGACTGCAGTAATCAAGTTAAACTGACACAAATTGCTATAAGTCTCCGAAAGATGCCCCTCACACCCCCCCCCCCACCTCCACTCCACATTCCATTCACCCCCCCCCCCTACCCCTCACCCTCACCCTGATCGTCTATTGCTTTGTTGTGGGTCTGTCTCGTCAATCTTTTTATATGCATGTGAATCATGGACCCTCACAGCGGACTTAGAGAGAAGAATAAGAGCTGTAGAAATGAGGTGCTTCCGAAGACTCTTAGGCATCTCATACAAAGACCACATCACGAATGAAGAAGTGAAGAGACGCATCCGCAATGAAATCGGGCCCTATACTGACCTTCAAACACTCGCCAGACAACGAAAACTGAAGTGGTTTGGTCATGTCACACGCTCCTCTGGTCTTGCTAAAACAATCTTACAAGGCACAGTGAGGGGAGGAAGAAGAAGAGGCAGACAAAGGAAGAGATGGGAGGACAACATCCGAGAGTGGACAGGCATGGAGCTGAGAGACACCCTGAGAGCGGCCGAGAGACGCGAGGACTGGAGAAAGGTGGTTGACAAAGCTTCAAAGGCGCCCCAAAGGATTCGGAATCTGAGGGATCGGTGACGGGGACGGTGACGGGTCTGTCTCTTTCCTCTTCCTTTCTTTATTTCTTTCTCTCTCTCCCCGTTCAGTCTGGGACTTCCGTAGAGTTACCATGCCCATCATGTGGCTCACAAATTGAAGATGAAAAACACTTTTTGTTTGAGTGTAAACTTTATGATGAGTTGAGAGAGAAATGTAAATTTTTTTTTTTGAAGTAGGTATAGCCGAAATGCACAACATTGTTTCTGTTTTTTCGCCTGAGGATGAAATTATAACTAGATCGACAGCAAAATTTATTGCAGAAGCGCAAAAAATAAGATAGACTTGTTATCCACGGGCAAAATAATGTAGTATAAGGTAGTTAACCGTAATTGACTGAATGCTGTCATGAAAGCAAGGAGTACATGAAATTATGTATGTGAGAGGATGGTCAAATTTTCTTTTCTTTTTTTTTCTTAGTATTTTCTTTGAAGTGATGAAGTGATATATTGTACATGTATACTAATGGGGACAGTGTTACCAACCTTTGTTTAACTGCGATGTTTAAAATTTTACATCATAAAGATTATTGTAATTTGTTGACGTGAAAAAGTTACCCCCTTGTCAAAAGACCTTTGCAGGCAATGACAATAAAACATTTGAAGTTTCAAGTTCAAGTTTCAAGTTTCTCCCCGCTTAGTGTCGTTTCAGTTTGCTGTCTTCCTCTCTGTCTCTGTTGTTTTTGTCTTTATTTATTTATTTATGTAAGCTTATCTATTATTTATTCACCGTTTTTTTTTCTCTCAAGGCCTGACTAAGCGCGTTGGGTTACGCTGCTGGTCAGGCATCTGCTTGGCAGATGTGGTGTAGCGTATATGGATTTGTCCGAACGCAGTGACGCCTCCTTGAGCTAGTGAAACTGAAACTGAAACTGTCTTTGTCTCTTGTGTATTTGTCTTGTTTTGCTGTTGGACTTCAACGTATGTATTTGTGTTTGTATTATGTGTGTGTGTGTGTTATGTGTGTTATGTGTGTGTGTGTGTGTGTGTGTGTGTGTGTGTGTGTGTGTGTGTGTGTGTAGTGTGTGTGTAGTGTGTGTGTAGTGTGTGTGTGTGTGTGTGTGTGTGTGTGTGTTATGTGTGTGTATTATGTGTGTGTGTGTGTGTGTGTGTGTGTGTTATGTGTGTGTATTATGTGTGTGTGTGTGTGTGTGTGTGTGTGTGTGTGTGTGTGTGTGTGTGTGTGTATCCGTCTGTCTGTCACGTGTGTGTGTGTGTGTGTGTGTGTGTGTGTGTGTGTGTGTGTGTGTGTGTGTGTGTGTAAGTGTGTGTGTGTGCGCACGTGTACGCTTGCATTCCTTCTTGTGCACACATGCGCGTGCCAGTGTATTTTACGTAAGCAAGTTCCATTTCCTACAGAAGAATATCTCGATTCACAACACTGCGACGACTGTGACAACAACAACAACAACAACAACAAAACAACAACAACGCGTGTCCTGTTGTGAAACAACAACAACAACAACAACAACTATCATCATGGCTTAAAAACGCTAGAGGCCAAGGCCCTCTACTCCATCCAATTCCAGCCCCCGAATAGGAACCATCAACTCCCTTCATACTGACGTGACACAAACCTCCGTCCCCCCCCCCCACACACACACCCTCCCCACCCACACTTTCATGAGGGTTTTGGGATGGACCAACGAACCCATCACTTCCCCTATTTCGCTGATATAACTAATAAACCCTCACCAGGAGGAAGCAGGGGTCATGGTGGAGGTGGGTGGTGGTGGTGGTGGTGGTAAAGAGAAGGGCATGGGGGAGTGTAAAGTGGGGGTGGGGGTGAGGTGGTGGTGGTGGTGGGGGCGGGGGGCGGGGGGGTAGAGAGTATCAACCCTCGTGTTGAGATCGCCATGAAATAGGACCGTCGCCACCAGAAACTCTAGTCGCTCACTCTTCTTCCTCTGACGGCAAAACAATGATATGCGGGATACTGATGCACTCTTTTTTGTCTTTTGTATCATCAGTTTTTCAAACATGTCCGAATATGCCATATGGAAATGGATTTTTTTTAAACTTGTTTTTTTTTTTAACACAAACACACATTGACTCAAGCAAAAAAAAGACAGACATGTAGACATTCTGGCACACTGACAACAGACACATACATACATACAGACAGACAGACAGACACACACACACACACACACACACACACACACACACACACACTCCCTTCTCTTCCCCCAGCCATCTCGACTGATGCGGGCTTTATATACAGATCTGTAGGCAGAAAACAATCCACCACCACCACCCCCACTCCGCCCCCAACCTCCCACCCCACACCCCTCCGTCCTAACCCGCCAATTCCCAGAGCCTCCACCCCCCCCCCCCGTATAACCCCTACCATAAACAAAAAAAAAAAAAGTGTATGCTTACAGGATTCTGTGCTGGCCAAAAGGAGAAACATTTCAGACTGAAGGAAACAGGTTAGTTTCAGTTTCAGTTTCAGTAGCTCAAGGAGGAGTTCGGACAAATCCATATACGCTACACCACATCTGCCAAGCAGATGCCTGACCAGCAGCGTAACCCAACACGCTTAGTCAGGCCTTGAGACTGACAGGTTAGACTGACACAAATAAATTATTATCATCAGTCTCCTCTCTTCCCACCACCAACCCCATTCATCTCTGACACCCCCCCCCCTCCCCCTCCCCCGCCCCCTCCGCCCTGTGAACTTTCATTTGCTTTTTTTTTTTTTTTTGGTTTTGTTTTTTGGTAGAGTCTCCTTTCGTTCTAAGTTTTTCTCTTTACGCTCTGTGTCGTTTTGTCATTGTCACCGTCTTTGTGAGTGATGGTCTCTGTCACTGTGGGTCTTCCCCTTCTCTGCTTAACACAGAGGGAGAAGATGAAATTCACGTTCTGTTCCACTGCCGGAAGCTCGGCAGTATACTACTACTACTACTACTACTACTACTACTACTACTACTACTACTACTACTACTACTACTACTACTACTACTACTACTACTACTACTACTACTAATGATGGTATTTATATAGTGCTGAATCTTGTGCAGAGACAAATCTAAGCGCTTTCGCACCAGTCATTCATACGCATGCATAACTTTAACTCTCTCC
>NC_134879.1:16466862-16471862 GCF_041734735.1 Babylonia areolata
ACTCCCCATCCCCCCCCCCCCCTAAAAAAAAAGAGAGAAGAAAACAGAAAAAAAAAGAAAAGAAAAAAAACCAGCCACCAAAGATGAAAAAATTGAAATAAAATAAAACGAAAGAAAAGAAAAGTGCAGCACATTCAATTCAAAATTCAATTCAAAAACACTTTATTAATTAATCCACATAGAAATTAACGGTGTGCAATCACTTCAAACACACTTTTTTTTTCTTAATCCACATAGAAATTAACGTGTGCAATCACAGGCTCGTCGTTGTAGATACCAACGTAAAAAGAAAAAAGAAAAAAAAGAGCATTACGCAACCATAAAAGACACTAAAACAAGTCAGATAAAACAAGGTAGCACAGGCTGCCCCTCCCCCCCTCCCCCCAACATTCCCTCCCCCCCCCCCCCCCGCAAAAAAAAGGACGCTAAAACACGAGCCCGCAGCAAAAAGCACTGTGTCGCCACTAAGCGCAGAGCAGCGCCACCTCCCAAACTTCTCATGGAGAAGATGGCTGGGTACAGTTCATTTTTGTATCTCCGCTGTGTATTTTTGAGGGCGCCATGCTTGTCTAGCCAACCAGGGGCGGGGGGTGGTGGGGGGGGGAGGTAAGTGTCATCATCTTCTTGTGAGAGAAGAAGATGACGAAAAGGTTGACATGTTATTATTGAATGAAGTGTGTAGGGTTTTTTTTTTGCATGCTTGCAAATCTACTTCATGTACGTGATAGCCTTCCCCAACAAGTGCAAGAGGAATCCTTGCAAATAGAAGAGAAGCGGAGAAAGAAGGAAGGAAGGAAGGAAGGAAGAAAGGAAGGAAGGAAAGAAAGAAAAGAGAGACAGAAAGAGAAAGAAAGACAGGAAATACAGAAAAAAGAGGAAGCATAGTAAAAATATAAAAATTACGAAAAAAACAACAAAAGACAGAAAGAAAGAAAGAAAGAAAGAAAACGAATGATGGATAAAGGTAGGAGCAGGACGGAATCAGACGGGCGCAACAGCCGAGTGGTTAAAGCGTTGGATTTAAATCTGAGGGTCCCGGATTCGAATCTCGGTGACGGCGCCTTGTGGGTAAAAGGTGGATATCTTTCCGATCTCCCAGGTCAACATATGTGCAGACCTGCTAGTGCCTGAACCCCCTTCGTATGTATACGCACGCAGAAGATCAAATACGCACGTTAAAGATCATGTAACCCATGTCAGCGTTCAGTGGGTTATGGAAACAAGAACATACCCAACATGCACCCCCCCACCCCACAAAAACGGAGTATGGCTGCCTACATGGCAGGGTAAATAAACAAAACGGTCATACATGTAAAATGTTACATGTCTGTCTGAGAGTGTATGTGTGCCGGCCTGAAATCTGATTGAATGACACAGGAAACGAATGATGAGCGCCCAGAGGCAGCCGTCAGTCGGCTCTACCCAGGTAGGCAGCCTGTTGAGCAAATGACCCCGAGTTTGTAAAGCGCTTAGAGCTTGGTCTCTGACCGAGGATGGGCGCTACATAAGTATCCATATCAATCAATAAATAAGTGGAAGAAGAAAAAAGCGAAATAGGAAGACGAAGAAAAAGTGGAAGAGAGAAAGAAGACTACAACCCATAGAAGCCTCCTAAGGGAGGCGGGAGGGGGGGGGGGGAGGGAGAGAGACAGAGACAGAGAAAGACAGAGAGAGACAGAGAGACAGACAGGGACATGGAGGAAACGGGAGAAAGAGAGAGATAGAGACAGACAGTGAGAGAGAGAGAGAGAGAGAGAGAGAGAGAGAGGGAGAGGGGGACAGTGGGACAGATGATGACATAAAAACAGGCAGTGAGAAACAGGAACAACAACAACAAAAACAACTCATAGAAATCGTTACTATTTCTCAGTTCATGCAGCTGAAGGAAGAGAAGAAAGAAGATGGGTATAGGTAGAAGAAGGAGGAGGAGGAGGAGGAGGAGGAGGAGGAGGAGAAGAAGAAGAAGAAGAAGAAGAAGAAGAAGAAGAAGAAGAAGAAGAAGAAGAAGAAGAAGAAGAAGAAGAAGAAGAAGAAGAAGAAGAAGAAGAAGAAGAAGAAGAAACAGAAAAAAAACACCCTGCGTAGTAAAGTTAATAAATAACAACACGGAAAAAAAAAAAATGTACACATTGACAGAAAAATGAATTAGCTTAAAAACAACACGACAACAACAGCAAAGAAACGCACATTTAAAAAAAGAAAGAAAGAAAAAAGAAAGAAAGAAAGAAAATAACACTGAGGCCCGCTTCTAAACATTTTTTTTTTTTCAATAAGCAGGTCTTTCTGAAAATTAACGACAAAAAAATGATAACCTTTTCATTACTGATATGACATACAGGAACAGATGAGTATACCACGAGAGCTGTCGACAATAAACCCAGACACCTGTGTCTCGAGCTGACAACGAAAACTCTGACTGAAAGAAGAAGAAGAAGAAGGAGAAGAAGAAGAAGAAGAAGAAGAAGGAAAGAAAACGAATACGGAGACGATGTAAAAGACAAAAAAGTGTCATGAGGTTTTGAAGAAAAAAACCCCCAAAAAACAAAAAACAAAACAAACAACAAACAAACAAACAAAAACCCCTAACAAAATAAGAAAATATTCATTAAGGGAATGAAAGGGAAAACTGTAACCACTTAAAAACGGATATTTTGAGAAAGACGTAGAGACATACATACATACATACATACATACATACATACATACATGTATGCACACACACACACACACACACACACACACACACACACACACACACACACACTCTCTCTCTCTCTCTCTCTCTCCCTCTCATGCCCCCTGTCCCCTCCCCACCCATATTCACGAATTGTTGCCACGCGATTAAGCAACTTTGCGGGGAGGTTGGGGTGGGGGGTGGAGTTCCAAATGTGTCCGCTGGCCTTCAAAACAAACAACAAAACAACAACAACAACTACTACTACACAATTTGATGAGAAGAGGTCATGTTACAGAGAGTGAGGCCACACCTACACACACACACACACACACACACACACACACACACACACACACACACACAGTGCTGTTCTTGTGACTTAATCGACTTGAATCGGTGAAATCCGAAACAGGGTGTGATTAATCAATATTCTACAGACCATGCTGTGTCATCTAAAACCAGTCTGTCTGTCCTTTTTTACACAAGTGTTTCTCGTTTTCTTATTTCCATTCTCGCTACAAAAAGAGGCTTTCGTTTTGTCAAAAAAAAAAAAAAAATGTCGCAGTTACGATATCGTTAAATGGTGGCTTCTAGTGTAACCAATAATGATGGAGTCTCACGTCGGACCGACGGACGAGTAGGCAGGCAGGCTTATCTGTCGGTGTGTGTCCTCATATGGGAGAAGAGGCCGATTCTGGATGAGCAGCACTTCCCCACAGATGTTGCAAGGGAAAACGTATCCAGAAGTTGAGCCCTGCTTCCTTCGCTCACGCTTCTCCTCAATGGCCAGCGTTCTCTAACCACGATAATTTTAATTGACATAAAACAACAACAACAACAACAAAACTGTAAAAATGGCCGTGAAGTGAAGAACAACGGACTGGAAGAAGAAAGGACAGCAGGAAGAAAAGAAGGTGTTATGGAAAGAAGGATAGAAGGTAAAGAGGGAAGGGAAAGAAGCAAGGACGGGAACCCTCCTCACCTCACCTCACCTCAGGCACATAACTACAAAGTAGTCGTTGGGGGAAGCCTGAGGACCGCAGACGCAACCTCCCTTCTCCATCTGTCTCTGTCGGCAGCCGCCGGCAGCAGCTCACGTGTGTGGAGTCCGGTCCATTGTTTGATGTTCTCATGCCAGTTCTTCCGCTGTCTTCCTCTTCTTCTCCCGCCCTCGATGGTGCCTTGCATGATTGTTTTGGACAAGCTGGTGTGTCGAGTGTTGTGTCCAAACCATATTATCAGCTTGCGTCTCTTCACAGTTGAAGAGGAGAGGTTCCTGAGGTCCAGCAAGGTTCTCAATTCTGCTCCGTACATGTTCATTGGTACAATGGAAACTACCAGGGCTTTGTAGAGTTTGAATTTTGTGGAGAATCGGATGTTACTTTTCCACACTCTGTTCAGTTCGGTCATGGCTGCACGGGAAGGACGGGAAGGAAGGAAAGAAAAAAAGAAAAAAAAAGAAAAAAAGGAAAAAAGAAAAACAAAGGTGCTGGGAAGGCAGGGGGAGGATTTAATGTATACTATCATACAACACGCATTTCCAATGGGAAATGATAGCGATACTTATTTGCCGCTTATCTTCAAACACTCCACTGTCGGCCGCCGCTCTTTCTCTGTCTCTGGACCTTGCATTTGGAATGAGCTTCCCCTCCTCCCCTCCCCCTGACCCCCCCCCCCCCCCCCTTTCGCTTCGTCAGGTCTCTGCACTGAGCTCTTTCAAGTCTAGCCTTGAAACCTACTACCTCTTCCTAAGATATCCTCCCTTCCCTGTCTTCGTTGTTTTTCAGGTTTTTTTGGTTTTTTTTTCCAGTCTAGAGTTATGCATGCGTGTGACTGACTGGTGTGAAAGCGCTTTGATTTGTCTCTGCACAAGATTCAGCGCTATATAAATAGTTGTTTTTTTTTTTTGTTGTTGTCGTTGTCGTTGTTGTTGTTGTTGTTGTTGTTGTTGTTGTTGTTGTTGTTATTATTATTAATATCATCATCATCATCATCATCATCATCATTGTATTTGTTATTATTATTATTATTATCTCAACGTACGAACAACCAAAAGAAGCGACGATGACATCATTTGTATTTGTATTTCTCTTTTTATCACAACAGATTTCTCTGTGTGAAATTCGGGCTGCTCTCCTCAGGGAGAGCGCGTCGCTACACTACAGGGCCACCCTTTTTTGTATTTTTTCTTGCGTGCAGTTTTTAGTTGTTTTTCCTATCGAAGTGAATTTATCTACAGAATTTTGCCAGGAACAACCCTTTTGTTGCCGTGGGTTCTTTTACGTGCGCTAAGTGCACGCTGCACACCGGACCTCGGTTTATC
>NC_134879.1:16481862-16484362 GCF_041734735.1 Babylonia areolata
AAAAATATTATTTCTAATTCGGCAATACTCTGTGCGTGTGTGATGGCCTAGGGGTAACGCGTCCGCCTAGGAAGCGAGAGAATCTGAGCGCGCTGGTTCGAATCACGGCTCAGCCGCCGATATTTTCTTCCCCTCCACTAGACCTTGAGTAGTGGTCTGGACGCTAGTCATTCGGATGAGACGATAAACCGAGGTCCCGTGTGCGGCATGCACTTAGCGCACGTAAAATAACCCATGGCAATAAAAGGGTTGTTCCTGGCAAAATTCTGTAGAAAAATCCTCTTCGATAGGAAAAACAAATAAAAATGCACGCAGGAAAAAATACAAAAAAAATTGGGTGACGCTGTAGTGTAGCGACGCGCACTCCCTGGGGAGAGCAGCCCGAATTTCACACAGAGAAATCTGCTGTGATAAAAAAACACAAAAAAAACCAAAAACAAATACACATACAAATACTCGTGACACTGACGGTTTCTCTTTACTCTTTATCTACGGTATGAACATTTCCTGGCCTTGTTCGTTGAGTTTGCTAAAGCGACTGTTTTTGGATCGATGAAAAAAAACAACAACCCCCAAAAAAAACACACACAAAAAACCCACAAAAAAACACACACAAAACAACAACAACAACAACAACAACAACAACCCCCCCAAAAAAAACAACAACAAAAAACACAAAAAAACACAAAAAAACACAAAAAAACACAACAAAAAACACCAAAAAACACCAAAAACGAGTTGGACATCGCTGTGTGCTGCGGTCTTGGAGTTACAAGGCTACGTGATGCGAACTTCGCTACTTGTGTATCGGGTTTTTTTTGTGTGTTTTTTTTTTACCACGCTGCAGGAGTGTTTTCCACATGAAGAAGTAATTTGCCAGCTTCATGGTACATCCCTGATTAAAGGGGGTGCCGGGCGGTAATCGGAGAGTGGTGTCGGAGTGGAAGGCTGAAGACATTAAGAGGCATACTCTTCACGTGCTCTTCCTTGCTCTTGGCTGTGTGTGTGTGTGTGTGTGTGTGTGTGTGTGTGTGTGTGTGTGTGTGTGAATGTGTTGTTGTTGTCGCTGTTGTTGTGTCTGTATTTGAATGGTCCACCTGTCTCTGTCTCTCTCCTTTCACCAACCCCCCACCCCTCCCCCCAGCCACGTCTCCTATCTTTCTCACTCTTAAACGCCCGTGTGGCAATTAGTTCAGAAAGTTCAAACGCTACACATCAGACTGAAACTCTAAGTATTCGTAAAGCAAGAGTACTCTTCTCTCTCTCTCACCCCTCTCTCTCTCTCTCCCAAGTTCGTTCTCTCTCTTATTCTCTCTCCACCCCTCCCTCTCTCTCTCTTATCCAACCCTCTCCCTCTCTCTCTCGCCTTCTCTCTCAAGTTCGTTCTCTCCCTCTCTCCCTATCTCTCTTATTCTCTCTCCAACCCCCCCCTCTGTCTCTCAAGCAGAGAGTGGAATAAAGCATCAATGGAACGTTATTAAATGTTCGTTTATTTATCTATAGTCTGTTAATCTAAGATGATATTAGATTGACAATAAATCATATTATTAACTATTATTATTTGGATTATTATCATTTCTATGATGATGATTATTATTATTATCATTATCATTGATTAGAAATCATCATTTCTGTATATTCAAATGAAAAGGGGGGCGGTTGAGGTGGAGGGGATGGGGGTGGGTGGGGGGGGGACGAGGAGGGGGAGGGGACTAAGAAAGGAAGAGAGAGAGAGAGAGAGACAGAGACAGAGACAGAGACAGAGAGAGAACTCAGAACTCAAAGCGTTTTTATTCAAGGAGTAAGGTTTTTTAGGCATAGCCAATTCTTCCAATAAATGAAGGGAAAAAGATATTCATGCAGAAGAACATACATAATGAAGAAAAACAACCCCTCCCTCCCGGCCCCCCCCCACGCCCCCCCCCCCCCGCATCCCCTACACACCCACACACACATATGCATAAGAGAAAACAAATGAACAAATGTTTTATTGAGGGTAAACTGGATAAGCTGGAAGCTTCTTTACACCATGCCCTCCCTCACACCCAGACACACACACCCACACACACGCACAAAAGATGAAAAAGGAAAAAAAAACAAACAACAAAAACCAAAATCGGTACGGACATTCGGTGTAGACAGTAACAACAACAACAACAACTACAACAACAAGAGTTAATCACGAAACATAAAAAATAGCATGGAATATAACTCAGTCACACACACACACACACACACACACACACACACACACACACACACACACACACACACACACACACGCACGCACACACGCACACACGCACGCACGCACACACACACACACACACACACACACACACACACACACACACACACCAGCTTACGCACGCATGCATACACGGGCTGATATACATTAATCTTCTGAGCTCCTTTCCCTGTTCACATTGTCAGAGAGCAACGAAAAAATGTTATTGTGTGGAAGCTCTCTCAAGAAGCTCAAACAAAACACGGTATATAA
>NC_134879.1:16496862-16499362 GCF_041734735.1 Babylonia areolata
TCATATCACAGCTTTTTGACAGAAATGGGAATTAGTTTTTTTTTGCCCCTCCGTCTTGTATTGATTTATCATCATCATTTTTTTTTTACTACAATTTTTCCTCTAAAGGACAGACAGACAGACAGACAGACAGACGGACACACACACACACACACACATACACACAACACACACACACACACACACACACACACACACACACACACACACACACACACACACATATATATATATATATATATATATATATATATATATATATATATATATATATATATATATATATATACATATAAAGCTAGAAAATACATTTTTCTTTCAGTTGAAGACGTATTATATCCCAATGAACAGGATGCAAGCCAACGTAAATTCAGCGTATTGG
This sequence comes from Babylonia areolata, assembly GCF_041734735.1. Classification (NCBI taxonomy): domain Eukaryota; kingdom Metazoa; phylum Mollusca; class Gastropoda; order Neogastropoda; family Buccinidae; genus Babylonia; species Babylonia areolata. Next base: position 16,497,245 of record NC_134879.1, read on the forward strand.
TGCATTCGCACTCATGGTGGATATTACACATGACGAAACAACAACAACAGCAACAACAAAAGAGGAGCAGGTCAAAAAAACAACAACAACAGCAACAAAACAACTGCTTACAATAATAATAAATACTATACTTAGACTTGCATACCATACAATTCTTGAGTTTTCAACGAAAAAAGGGAAGGAAACAGAAACTAACAGGCAAAGAGAAATTTAAGAATAAAAGATACAAATCAAAACGCTATTCTACTGCCACAGAATATATATTCAAGTAGTTCTCACCATTACATTTTATATTTATTTGCTTATTTATCATCATTGTTTTCTTTTTTTGTGCGCATAGAGTTGATTTCATCAAGATTTTGCGCCTTATAATAATAATAATAATAATAATTATTATTATTATTATTATTATGTATTTATCTGTTTTTCTTTCTTTCTTTTTTATTTATTTATTTATTACTTTTTTTTTCTCAAGGCCTGACTAAGCGCGTTGGGTTATGCTGCTGGTCAGGCATCTGCTTGGCAGATGTGGTGTAGCGTATATGGATTTGACCGAACGCAGTAACACCTTCTTGAGCTACTGATACTGATACTGATACTGATACTCACCATTATTCTTAGACATGCATACCACACAACTGCCATCTTGAGTTTTCGACAAAGTAAAAGAAAAACAGAAAATGAAGAGAAAAAGAGAAATATGAACAAACTAAAACACTATCCTACGACAGAATGTATTCAAGTAATTCCCATCACCTTCATATCAGCTTCATCTCATACTCGTTGACAGTCATGGCAAAATCAAGTTTACTACTACTACTACTACTACTGCTGCTGCTGATAATAATGATGCAGATTCATGCATACTCCTTTCAAGCGAGGAGCTTGTGGAGTTTACAGTGAAACATTTTGCATGTATAAATATACACTGCATCAAATACATCGCACACATTCACAAGCATGTGCAAATACAAACACACAGAAACAAACACACTCGCACACAACAACATACGACATACATCACAAATTTTAGGAAGCATATTTATTGATATGGTGGGCAGAACGGAAAAAAAGTGTGTTTTGAAGAACTTTTTTGGTGTGTCTTTTTAATTAAAAGAAAGGAAAGTGAAAACATGTCCCCCCCCCACCCCCACCCCCTACCAGGCCTGCCTGTCTTTTTTCTGTTCACAGCTTCTTTTCATTTTCGCTTCTTGGCTGGAGATGTCAGTCACCACACTGATGAGACTGAGAGAAATGACTGGGTTAGACTCTGAGAGGGAGATTAGTAGGTTTCTCGAAGTGTGTGTGTGTGTGTGTGTGTGTGTGTGTGTGTGTGTGTGTGTGTGTGTGTGTGTGTGTGTGTGTGTGTGTGTGTGTGGCCCACCACCACCCCCACGCCACTCCCCCCCAAGCCCCCTCAACCCAATCCCCAAACACACAGCGAGAGAGAGAGAGAGGGAGAGAGAGAGAGATTGAGAGAGAGGGAGAGAGGGAGAGAGAGAAAGAGAGAGAAAGAGAGAGAAATAGAGAGAGAGAGGGGGAGAGAAGGGAGAGAAAGGAGAGAGAGAGGGAGAGAGAGAGAGGGAGAGAGAGAAGAGAGAGAGAGAGAGAGAGAGAGAGAGAGAGAGAGAGAGAGAGAGAGAGAGAGAGAGAGAGAGAGAGAGAGAGAGCTACGCGTGCACATACCCTTATTGTGAACTGGAAGAAAAAAAAACAACAACCCATTTCTGGCTCCAGTTTCTCTCCCAGCTACAGACTCGCTCTCCCTTCATTCTCTCCCTCTCCACCCCCTCCCCCCACCCCCAAAAAACCACCCCATCCCTTAATCCCTCTGCATCCCCACTGTCCTCCCAGAACAAATAAATTCCGTCCATGTCCAGCCCACGTACACCCAACGTCCACAAAAAAATTCCCCCCCAAAAACCCCCCACACACATTAAGCTCCACTCTTCCTGCTGCTCTTAGGAGAGAATTTGTGAAACAAGTCTCAAATCGCAGGCTCTTCCTCACGATCTCTCTCTCTGTCTCTGTCTCTCTCTCTCTGTGTCCCTGTCTGTCTGTCTGTCTATCTCTGTCTCCGACGCTTTATTTTTCATCCATAGCCCTCACGTTTTGGAA
>NC_134879.1:16504362-16506862 GCF_041734735.1 Babylonia areolata
AGAGAGAGAGAGAGAGAGAGAGGGAGAGAGACACAGAGAGAGAGAGAGAGAGAGGGAGAGAGACAGAGAGAGAGAGAGAGAGAGAGAGAGAGAGAGGGAGAGAGAGAGAGAGAGAGAGAGAGAGAGAGAGAGAGAGAGAACAATGAACAATGAACAATGAACAAATGTTTTATTGAGGGTAACTGGATAAGCTGGAAGCTTCTTTACACCATGCCCTCCCTCACACACAAACACACACACCCACTCACATGCACAAAAGATGAAAAAGGAACAAAAAAAAAAGAAAAAGAAAGAAAGAAAGAAAGAAAAAAAGTGAAGAAAAAAGAATATCGGTACGGACACTCGGTGTAGACGGTAACAACAACAACTACAACAACAAGAGTTAATCACGAAACATAAAAAAAAATAGCATGGAATATAACTCTCTCACACACACACACACACACACACACACACACACACACACACACACACGCACGCACGCACCAGCTTACGCACGCATGTATACACGGACTGATATACACTAATCTTCTGAGCTCCTTTCCCTGTTCACATTGTCAGAGGGCAAGGAAAAAACATGTTATTGTGTAGAAGCACTCTCAAGAAGCTCAAACAAAATACGGAATATAAGAATTATTTATAATTGATTCATGAGATATTTTTGGTACTCTTTTTTGAATGATACCAAGGTGGATTTATTTTTCAAATAGTCGGGAATTTCATTCCATAGTTTACCACCAGAATACATGAGAGATGTCATGAAAAGGTTTGTTCTCGGACGAGGGATAGAAATGGTATTTTTGCCACGAACACTTTTTTCAGGAAATTTCCTCTGAAGGTAGGATGGTGCTAATTTCTTTTTAATTTTGTACATAAAAACACCTTTATTAAAGATACATTTGAGATGGAAAGGAAGGATGTTTAGTTCTTTGTAGTCGTTAGTATAGACAGAAGATTTGAGGAGAATAATCTTGAGAGAACGTCTGTATATGCTTATGAGTGGTTTCAAGCAATTTTTGCTTGCTAAGTCCCAGCATGTTGAGGCATAGTCGATGTCAGGTTGAATGTATGCGTGAAAAAATAACTTGCGGGTATGTTGATCAAGGAAATGTTTAATTCTGTTGAGCTGATATAATTTTTTCGATAGCTTTTTACATAAAGCAGAAACATGATTAGACCATGACAGGTTATTATCAATAGTAAGACCAAGTAATTTGTAAGAATTAACTACCCCCAGCTCACTGCCAAGTACCTTTGGTCCGAGTAATCTAGATTTGATGTTTTGGCGTTTCTGTCTGGTTGTCACTAGCATAAATTTTGATTTGTGTGGATGAATAGCCATGTGATTAATTTCGGTCCATTTTACGAGTTTATCAATATCACTCTGCAACTGAGTACATACGGCATCGACATTTGTGTCTTTTTTATGGAGGGTTGTGTCATCAGCGAAAAGTTCACAAGAAGATGAAACGAAAAGTGGAAGGTCATTTATATATATTGAAAATAAAACAGGCCCCAACACTGATCCCTGAGGAATTCCATAATTGATTGGCATAAGAGGGGATACTTTAGAATCTTGGAAGACAATTTGTTTCCTACTATTAAGAAAGGAAGATACAAGTTCGACAGATTCAGGGGATAATCCATACATGAGTAATTTTTTTGAGAGAAGATTGTGATCAATAGTATCAAAAGCTTTAGCAAAATCAATAAAAACAGACCCAGTAAATAAGTCGTTGTTTATGTTTAAATGCCATTCTTCTACGAGATTTGTTAGTGCGGTGTGACAGGAATGATTTTTTCTAAAGCCACTTTGATTGGGATGAAATAAATCATATTTGCTGAAATGTGCTTGAAGATAAAGTTTAATATGTTTTTCGAGGGGTTTGGATAATGTGGATAATATTGATATAGGCCTATAGTTAGCAGGGTCAGATGGATCACCAGCTTTAAAGACAGGGAACACTTTAGCATTTTTAAAAGATTGAGGATAGGAGGATTTATCAATGCAGAGGTTATATATGTATGTAATGTGTTCAGAGATAATAGGTGCTGAAATTTTTAATATTTTACTATCTATACCATCCAAACCTCGGGATCTGGACTGTTTTAATGAAGATAATTCCTTGAACACGTCATGTACGCTAATATATGTTAGATAAAGGTTAGATTGTATGTGTTTAGTATCACAGAAACAGAGAGAGGGAGAGAGAGACAGAGAGAGGAAGAGAGAGGGAGAGAGAGAGAGGAAGAGAGAGGGAGAGAGAGAGAGAGAGAGAGAGAGAGAGGGGGAGAGAGAGAGAGGGAGAGAGACACAGAGAGAGAGAGAGAGAGAGGGAGAGAGACAGAGAGAGAGAGAGAGAGGGAGAGAGAGAGGAAGAGAGAGAGAGAGAGAGAGGGAGAGAGACACAGAGAGAGAGAGAGAGGGGGAGAGAGAGAGAGGGAGAGAGACACAGAGAGAGAGAGAGAGAGAGAGAGGGAGAGAGAGAGAGAGAGAGAG
>NC_134879.1:16521862-16529362 GCF_041734735.1 Babylonia areolata
TATCTGTCTCTCTGATTGTCTCTGTCTGTCTCTGTTTCTCTAGTCTCTCTCCCCATCTCTCTCTCTCCTTCTCTCTCTCCTTCTCTCTCTCTCTCTCTCTCTCTCTCTCTCTCTCTCTCTCTCTCCTTCTCTCTCTCTCTCTCTCTCTCTCTCTCTCTCTCTCTCTCCTCCTCCCTCTATCTATCTACACCCTTTCTTTCTTTCCCAATCCATTCCTTTATCACGGTGAGTCATCCCTATTCTTTCCTGGTTTTCTTCCACTTCGACTCACTCACTCACTCAACTCACTCACACACTCACTCACTGATTAAGTCACTAGTTCTCTCATTGACCAAGAGGATGGCGATAATTCTTCCCAACAGATTGCGAACATCACCTTAAGTGTAAGTGGTGTCTTTCGATGATGGAGAAGAGGACATGCCACTGGCATTTCCGAAGCATCTGTACGAGTCCATAAGGGGGGTACGGGTAGCAACTTGAGTCATGTCAGACACAACAAATGGCTCTCCCATTGTAATAGGAGATCATTGTTGTCTTATTTACTTATTTACTTATTTATTATTTATTTATTTATTTTATTACTACTACTACTACTACTACTACTACTACTACTACTACTACTACTACTACTACTACTACTACTACTACCTTTTTTCATATCATAATTATTATTTATTTATTTTTCTATTTATGTATTTATTTACTTATTTATGTACGCTTATCTATTATTTATTCACCTTTTTTTTTTATTCCAAGGCCTGACTAAGCGCGTTGGGCTACGCCGCTGGTCAGGCATCTGCTTGGCAGATGTGGTGTAGCGTATATGGATTTGTCCGAACGCAGTGACGCCTCCTTCAGCTACTGAAACTGAAACTGTAATGGCTTTGAAGGTTTCGAATTCCAGTCACCCGCTACCCCTTATGCCTTTCATTTTCACTTTACTCTTTAAAAAAAAAAACCCAAAAAACCGTAGCATACTCATATTCATTTTATGACAGAAGAGTCGTATGTTTACTTGCATTTGTCTTCCTCAACATCATGTCGTTGTATCAAACTAACTAGTTAACTAACTAACTCACTCACTAACGAATGAACTACGAACGAGCTAATAAACGAACTAAGAAACGAACAAATGAAGGAACACACGAAGGAATAAACAAACAAACAAACAGAAACAAAGAAACTAACTAACTAATTAGCTAGCTAGCTAGCTGGCTAACTAATTAGCTATCTAATTAACTAATTGACTAATTGATTGATTAATTAACTAACTAACCAACTAACTCTCCAACCAACCAACCAACCAACCAACCAACCAGCTAACTCACTCACTCACTCTCACTTACTCACTCACTCACTCACCCACTCACTCACTCACCAACCAACCAACCAACCAACCAACTAACCTACCCGAAATACCAACCAACCAACCAACCAAACAACCCACTCACTCACTCACTCACTCACCAACCAACCAACCAACCAACCAACTAACCTACCCGAAATACCAACCAACCAACCAACCAAACAACCCACTCACTCACTCACTCACTCACTCACTCATTCACTCACTCACTCACCAACCAACCAACTAACCAACTAACTAACCTACTCGAAATACCAACCAACCAACCAACCAACCAACCCACTCACTCACTCACTCACTCTCCAACCAACCAACCAACTAACTAACTAACTAACTAACTAACTAACTAACTAACCGACCCGAACAACCAACCAATCAAACAACCAACCAATCGTCAAACCAATAAACAAACTGTTGAATACCGTGGAGAACACTCCAAAACAAGGCACAGCGCCAATGGGCAGTCACTCCAAGGTGTCTCAGCTGCCCTGTCTCTGTCCATGCGATGTCAAGTCTGACGGTTCCAGCAGTCTCAAGACACACCATCTTCTCCTGTCCAATTTTGCTCCCACCGCCAATCCCTAAGGCCTCTCACAGATGGGGCGTTAAATCATCGGTTTTTTCCCGAAAGATTTAGATTTTGTTTTGTTTGTTTTCTGAGTTTTACTTCAGTAACGGACTGTCACGGAATTCTGGCTAATCGTGACTGGCAGGCGTTCTGTTTTGTTGTTGTTTTTTTCTCTGTCTGTCTCTGTCTGTGTGTCTGTCTGTCTCTCTCTCGCTGTGTTAGCATGCGCGTGTTTTTCTTTCTTTTCCCCCCCTATGTATCTTATGACCATGCTTATGACCTTATATGTAGCATTGTGTAGTGTAGATCCAGTTCAAGGCGGGGACTGGATGTAAAAAACACGAAAATAAAGAACATTGTCTTGTCTTGTCTTCTCTCTCTCTCTCTCTCTCTCTCTCTCTCTCTCTCTCTCTCTCTCTCTCTCCGTGTCTATGTCTCTCTGTTTTTGACTCACTTGTGTAAACAAAGTGAGTCTATGTTTTAACCCGGTGTTCGGTTGTGTGTGTGTGTGTGTGTGTGTGTGTGTGTGTGTGTGTGTGTGTGTGTGTGTGTGAGTGTGTGTGTGTGTGTGTGTGTCTGTGTGTGTGTGTGTGTGTGTGTGTGTGTGTGTGTGTCCGTGGTAAACTTTAACATTGACATTTTCTCTACAAATACTTTGTCAGTTGACACCAAATTAGGCATAAAAATAGGAAAAATTCAGTTCGTTCCAGTCATCTTGTTTAAAAAAATATTGCACCTCTGGGATGGGCACAAAAAAATAAATAATGAAGCCTAATTATATGCAAACTGCATTTACTGTTATATTTATATTTTTTGTATTCTCTAAACTTGGCACTTTGATCTGATATTCTGACCCAGCAACAAGAGCAGTCATTATTATCATTTTTTGTTCAAACAGGAACTTCTTTTGCTAAGCATGGAAGTTTTATTTATTTTGCAAACGTTTTGGTGCAGAGAGTAGAAAAAGGGAAATTACTCTGTAATTAATGCTAGGGGACTTGATTTGCTTTAAACTGATCTTTCTCATCTTAAACATTACATTTTGAAATAATGCTCAATACATAAAAAGCTTGTGTGTTTTACTCTCAGTCACAAGTGAGTCTTGAAGGCCTTGCCTTTCTTGTTTTTAACCGTCTTTGTCTCTGATCCCCCCTCTCTTCTCCGTCTCTCTCTCTGTCTCTCTGGTTTTTTTTTGTTTTGTTTTTTGTCTCTGTCTCTCTCAACACGTTTACTTCCCTGGTCTCCATCTGTCTGATTCTCCCAGTCTCTAGGATTATAGAATTTTTATTTTTTGGTAATTACTCTGCATCTTCGTCCATGGTTTAATTATGGGAGGAGGCCCCTCCTAATGTCCTAATGAGTCTGGATTCCCCAAGATTGCAAGAATGCATCTCCAGTCAACATTTTTTGTTAGACTGGGACAAAAAAAAAAAAAAAAAAAAAAAAAAAAAAAAAAAAAAAAAAAAAAGCCGCAAGGCTTATAAACGTTCCAAGAACTGAACTGGGCTGAACTGAACTGAAGATGTACTTCAATTTATGGACGCGCTCTTGTAAAAATTTCCGGACAGAATGGACATAAACGAAGTTTAGATTCATTGTGCAAGCGCCAGAGTTTAGGAAAAACCTAATGTTGCAGCTTAAAGAAAAGGAAAGATTGGGGGGGGGGGGGGGGGGGGGGGACAAAGAATGAAAGAAAGAAAGAATGAATGAAGGTAAAAGTAGGGCCGACGGTGTGAGTGAGGCTGAATGGTCCTTGATTAGTGTGATGCTAATGACGGCGTATTTATTCAAGGACGCCTTTTATATGGGCCAATGGACAATTAGAGTTCGTGTCCTTGACGGAGACGGATCATAAAAACAAAAACAAAACAAAGACCAAAACAAAAAACAAACAACAACAATAAAAACAACAACCCAACTTTGTTGTGTCTCATCATGAGACCATGAATCAATTAACTTCACTTTGGTTGCGCTATGACTGTCGATTCTTGTTGTGGTTTTACAAACAAACGCGATGCAAAAACAAACGTTTGGCGGACTTAAAAAAAAAAAAAAAAAAAATGGGGGAAGCAATTAAACATGCAACCAACAGAGATTTTCGTGTGTTTGTGGGACATGTATAAACGAGACAGGGACCTGCAAGTTGCTGCATTATGTTTTCCCCTTGCATGGAAGGTTTTATTTCTCTAATTGAATTATCATCATTATCAGACGGGCGCAATAGCCGAGTGGTTAATGCGTTGGACTTTCAATCTGAGGGTCTTGGGTTCAAACCTCGGTGACGGCGCCTGGTGGGGGTAAAGGGTGGAGATTTTTCCGATCTCCCAGGTCAACATAATGTGCAGACCTGCTTGTGCCTGGACCCCCTTCGTGTGTATACGCAAGTACAATATCAAGTACGCACGTTAAAGATCATGTAATCCATGTCAGCCTTCGGTGGGTTATGGAAACAAGAACATACTCAGCATGCACACCCCCGAATACGGAATATGGCCGCCTATATGGCGGGGTAAAAACGGCCATACACGTAAAAGCCCACTCGTGTAGAATTGAATAAACGTGGAAGTTGCAGCCTACGAACGAAGAAGAGATCATCATTATCAGCAGAATTTTGCACGGTTTACACACATATCATTGTAATCACGCACATGTAGGAGAAAATGGATGCTGGGCATAAGGGTCGGATGCAAGGAGCAAAGTCGAGTTTGGTTCGAAGGGATTATTCACTGCTATACAAGAAGATTCGCTTCACACACACACTCTTTCTCACACACACACACACTACACACACATTCTATTCAAGAAAGAAATCCACGAAAAGAACCCAGCAAGCTGGTTCGACGAACTGTCTACAGCGGGCTTAAAAAGCAGCCGGTGCCGCAGCGAAAAACGGGCAGGACCTTCAAATTAAGGGGCTGAAGTAAGGGGACAGAACCCGCTCTTCCGTGTCTGCCCGCTTATTTCGTTGGTCCCTCAGTCCCCCTAGCTCGTTGTGTGGACTGACGCTGACCCCAAGCTTCTTCTAACTTCGTTATCTACTTCCCCCTCTTTCCCTGCCTACCCCCCCCCCCCCGCCCCCTCTCTCCCTCATTCACATCCCCCCCCCCTCTCTCTCTGTCCGTACCCCCACCTCTCTCTCTCTCTCTCTCTCTCCCCGCTCTGACTGACTAAAGCTTCTGAGATGCTTCCACGCTGATTGGGGGGGTCTGATTTGCATTCTTTTGGTGCCATCCACATTGTGATCAGGCTGCGGGTTTTTCTCCCATTCACCCCCCCCCCCCGCACCCCACCACCACTTCCACGCCCCCCCCCCCTCCCCCCGCCCCCCCGGTCTGTTTGGTGAGTTCTCGGGAGAGGCTGATAGTGGGGGAGGCAGAAGGGGACAGAGTGATAAGGGTGGGGCGTGGGGGTGGGTGGGGGTGGGGAAGGTTGTTGGGTTGTATGGGGTACTTCCTGGTCGAGTCTTCCTGAATGGTCAGACAGGAGAGACCGCTCCTCTTGTTGATGTGTAATATATTTGTATTTGTATTTCTTTTTATCACAACAGATTTCTCTGTGTGAAATTCGGGCTGCTCTCCCTAGAGAGAGCGCGTCGCTATACTACAGCGCCACTCCTTTTTTTTTTTTTATAATTTTTTTCCTGCGTGCAGTTTGATTTGTTTTTCCTATCGAAGTAGATTTTTTCTACAGAATTTTGCCAGGAACAACCCTTTTCTTGCCGTGGGTTCTTTTACATGCGCTAAGTGCATGCTGCAGACGGGACCTCGGTTTATCGTCTCATCCGAATGACATATTAGATGAAAGCATCGAGAAGTACAGCTGGAAAGACCAGTTTGTTGTAAGACTCCACCGCATGTGATGTGAAAAAGGAAATCTTGGTCGTGGTGTCCTGGTTACGTTAGCAGTCAAAACTAGAGTCAATAACAATGATTGTAAACTGATGCTACTTCTTTTGTCGTTCCTTGTGCAATCATCAGGGGTATCTGTTATTCTGGAAGGATTTTCCACGTTTTTATTATCATTATTATTATTATTAGCTTTAAAGTGACCGATCCTGCATATGACTGTGGCTTTGAACTGATCACAGATTCCTTTGCAGCTTGTGCGCTCTCAGGGAATTCAAATGTACGGATTTTTTTTTAAATAGATGTGGAGAATCATGTATGAGCAGTGGCCTAAAGGATAGACCGCAGCTTTAAAAATTTTTTTTTTTTTTTATTTCATTTTCTTATTCCTCTTTTTACGACAGCAAGAAGTCCCCGGTTCGAGTCATATAGGGATCGGGAATGCTTTCTTCACCCTCATCTTGACCTTGAGTGGTGGTCCGGATACTAATCTTCCAACATCCCGTGCAGCGCAATTTCTTTCTTTTTTTCTATTGTTTCTTCTTTTTTTTGTGCTGCCCTTTCATTTGCATCGTTTCAGTGGCATTGCTCCCACGCCGCTCACTCCGAGTCCACCATACACAGCAACACCCGGGTTCGGCTGTCACTGTCCCAGCGCCGGAAGTCCACCAAAAAACCATCGATGTTAGGTCATCAGGAGGTGACACACTAGAGGAGTGATGGCCTAGAGGTAACGCGTCCGCCTAGGAAGCGAGAGAATCTGAGCGCGCTGGTTCGAATCACGGCTCAGCCGCCGATATTTTCTCCCCCTCCACTAGACCTTGAGTGGTGGTCTGGACGCTAGTCATTCGGATGAGACGATAAACCGAGGTCCCGTGTGCAGCATGCACTTAGCGCACGTAAAAGAAACCACGGCAACAAAAGGGTTGTTCCTGGCAAAATTCTGTAGAAAAATCCACATCGATAGGAAAAACAAATAAAACTGCACGCAGGAAAAAATACCAAAAAAAAAGGGTGGCGCTGTAGTGTAGCGACGCGCTTTCCCTGGGGAGAGCAGCCCGAATTTCATACAGAGAAATCTGTTGTGATAAAAAGGAATACAAATACAAATACAAATACAAATACCCTGCACTGCTGCTTTGTCACTTCGGTGGTGTTCAGCAGTGCCTGCTCTGATTGAACGTACTTAGGACACCACCTACTACGACTCCCCCCCCCCCCCACCCCCCCACACACACCCACCAACTGACGACAATAATGGCGTAGTCGCGGAGCCAGACTGAGTGAGCGTCCCTCCCAGAGTGGAGACCGCCACCACGTCCCTCCAACAACAGCCCGCCATGAATCCGCCGTCAGATGAAGACATTGACAAGACTCACCCCAAGCACAGAAATGGAGGGGTATTGAAAGTGAGGTCACCATGAGAGCAGGGCATGAAAAGTCACCTCATTTGGGACTTTTTTTTATATTAACGATGAAGGAGGAGGAAAAGGAGGATGAAGATGATTATGATGTTGCTACTGCTGCTATGGAGATCCATTTAGATTTGGGACAACCTGACTTCTTCTGCGTTCGTGGGCTGTAACTCCCACGTTCACTCGTATGTACACGAGTGGGCTTTTACGTGTATGCCCGTTTTTACCCCGCCATGTAGGCAGCCATACTCTGCTTTCAGTGTGTTTCCAGTGTGCATACTGGGTATCTTCTTGTTTCTATAACCC
>NC_134879.1:16534362-16536862 GCF_041734735.1 Babylonia areolata
AAGCGCTTTGATTTGTCTCTGCACAAGATTCAGCGCTATATAAATACCATTATTATTATTATTAAACAAACAAACAAACAAACAAAGTGTACAACTCATCGATTCTCAGCCCCCATAAAGGGGGCTACATTGCGGTCGATAGGGGCTATAAGCAATATGATTCCATCACATCCAGTCTTCCAGCACGCGACAGACAAGACCCGTGAGAACTAAACACGTTGCAAGAGATCCTGTCAGTATAGATTTTCCCCTGTGAAATATCACACGTCATCCACAAAAAACCTGATAGAGACGTCACAGTGATAAGCCTGTCCACTGTGTTCTACACCACAGGCATTTCCTGTCTATAATGTCTTCTCCAGGAAAACGAGAGTCAAGAATCATGTTATCTTTCGTCCTTTTTATTTAAAAAAAAAAAAAAAAAAAAAAAATTAACGATTTTTATTTCTTTAGAAAATATTTGTTTTGCCAGTGGTAGTTGTTTTGAAACAAATATGCGTTAGGTGGTTGGTTGTTTAGCTGGGTATTTTTATTCTTTGCGGTTTGAGGATTTTTTCTTTTTCGTTTTTTTGTTTTTGTTTGTTTCTGTTTCATTTTTTTAGTCTTCGTTTTTTGCTATTCTTTCTTTCTTTCTTTCTTTCTTGTTTTCTTTTGTTTCTTTCTGTTCTCACGTTGGGCAGAAACTGGCGCCAGTGAAACCTACTGCAGCTGTCCATTACAAGAGGGAGCAGAGGGAGAGTGGGAAAGGAGAAATGGGGGAATAGAGAGAGAGAGAGAGAGAGAGAGAGAGAGAGAGAGAGAGAGAGAGAGAGTGTACTTCTTTTTTTTAATTTTTTTTTTTTTACATATCCTTATTGTTGTCAAAGAGATGGGGGGGGGGAGGGGGGGCAAAGAGAGACAGACAGACAGAGACCGAGACAGACACACAGACACAGACACAGACACACACACACACACACACACACACACACACACACAGACAGACAGACAGACAGAGGGGTACAGAAAAAAAGAAATACATATGAAAGGAGACCCAGAAAGCGAGAAAGAGACAGAAAATTTGAACAAACTATGTAACCAGACTTCGACTGAGTAAACACTGAGTTGGGGGAAACTTTCATAAACCTAAAATCATCCTCTTCCAAAGCATCAGCTGGGTGTTGCAGCTCTGAAATGGTTTCACTCCAGTCTCTCTCTCTCTCTCTCTCTCTCTGTGTGCGTGTGTGTGCGCGCGTGCGTGCGTGCGTGCGTGTGTGTGTGCGTGCGTGTATGTATGCGTGTGTGTGTGTGTGTGTGTGTGCGTGTGTGTCTGTGTGTGCGCACGCTTAATTCTTCATACACAACCGCGAATGAATAACAGTTTTCGTGTTATCATTTACTCATTTTCCATTTATCCACCAAATCGTAGCGTATTCTCAGAAAAAAAAGACGGTGCATGCAGCACCCATGATTGGGCCTGCCTGCTAAGCCGATAATGCTGACATTGGAGAAGAAAGAATACTTCTCGGCAACGCACAAACGAAGCTGTCAGAAACGATTGCCCCGAGAACCCCCCCCCCCCCCCCAACCCCCCCCCCCCCCCCCATAGCTTCTACAAGCGGAATTGGGGCCCATTTGCCCAGTAATTTTCCACAAATGTTAGTTTCCTAAATAAGAAGAAATTGGGAACTATGATAACTTTAGAGTTTTTTTTTTCCCTTCCAATGACAGTAGCCATTTTCGAGATGACTGCTTGGATAGTTGAGAGAGGGAGGAGAGAGATTCTGTTTGATATCTCGCTGCATATAATGGTGACAGTAGACATCTGATTAAACCGTTAATTTTCACCTTTGGATGTTTTGTATTGCTGATTTCTTTAATAATATGTTTCCACATTCTTTCTTTTCTTCATTCATTCATTCATTCTTTCTTTTCTTTTTTTCTTTACCAGTTTAGCATACGCTGGGCTGGATTTTATGATGACGTGGTGCTAGCGGAGCTGGCTTCTGCCGTTCACATCAAGCGAGAGAGAGAGAGAGAGAGCGAGAGAGAGAGAGAGAGAGAGAGAGAGAGAGAGAGAGAGAGAGAGAGAGAGCGAGAGAGAGAGAGCGAGAGAGAAAGAGAGAGAGAGCGAGAGAGAAAGAGAGAGAGAGCGAGAGCGAGAGAGAGCGAGACCGAGCGAGAGAGAGAGAGAGACAGAGACAGAGAGAGACAGAGACATAAACAGAAAGACAGATAGAGACAGAGAGTGACAGACAGACAGAGACAGATTGATAGACAGACAGACAGACAAACAGACAGACAGACAGACAGACGGAGAGACTGACTGACAGACAGATGGACAAACAGGGGAAAGAATGAGAGACAGTCTAAAATAAGATTTTGTTTGGAGAGCTGTATAAACGTTTATCTCCCCTCCCCTGCCGCCCCCTCCCCCACGCCCCCCCCCCCCACCCCCCAAAAAAAACCAAAAGCATCTGGTCGGCGCTTTAGCCCTTTCATGTGCTTTTAGTCCATATAA
>NC_134879.1:16544362-16551862 GCF_041734735.1 Babylonia areolata
ATTCTTTATATTTTGTTATGGAGTTAAGGGCTTTTTGGCTTCATATGATTATCGTTCTTGCGTTGGTGTGTAATATGACAGTAGTGCAATGGATGAGAGGAAGTGATAAAGAGAGAGAAAGAGAGAGAGAGAGAGAAAGGGAGGGAGACAGACAGACAGACAGACTGAGGGAGACAGAGAAGGATACAGTAAGGCGGAGAGACATGGAGACAATTCTATTTGATGTTGTTTTTTGTTGTTGTCGTTGTTGCTGTTTTTGTTTCGTGCTTGAAACGTCCTTAACGTACACACTACACAATTCCAACCAAGGCACCAGAATTCTGAAATCATTCCACTTGATAGAACTTTCTCCTCTACATACCCTCATGTTTCTCATCATTTATCATTCGGTTTGCTTTTCCCCGGCCAAGGGTTATTTTCTGTAACAAATAATGTGCTTTCCATGTTGATAGTTTATTAAGAGAATAATTATGTCACATGCGGCCAAAGAAGGAAGATCTGATGGCAAAAAGTCCTGTCAGTATAGATTTTCCCCGTGGAATCCCACAACTTCCGCTAGCTGACAGAACTTCCGTTCTAAGATGTCCGCTTTGGTCTGTTTAGCTTGTCTTTCTTTTAACCATTGGCTGCAGTACTAAGACCCAGTGCAATTTTGCCTCCTAGTTTGAGAGTCGTAGTCCTTCACAAAAAACTAAGCTGTAAATGATTTCCCATTGACTGGAGAAACCATTGATAATACAGCTCTCACTTTGCTGTTGGCCCAAATGTAAAACTTATGTCAATCAGTGATATAAGCCGAGTGTTGGGCCGATGAAGAAGTAATAAACAACGAGAAATCCCCCCCCCCACCCTCTCTTTCTCTCCCTGATGCTGTTACAAACTCTCTGTTTCTGTCCTTCTTTCTTTATTTCGTACAGTTTGTTCATTTCTTCTTTTATTTTCGTGCGATGTTTTCTTTTTCTTTAAAAACTTTTTTTTTCTTCCTTTCTTTTTTTGTGGGTGTGTGTGTGTCTGGCTGAGGAGAAAATAGAATTGCGGCGTGGAAATAGTGTGGCTGCTAGGGCTGTTGATAGCATTAGAGAGAGCAAATAGGCGAGTGAGCGAATGAGAAAAGAGAGAGAGAGAGAAAGAGAGAGAGACAGACAGACAGACAGATGGACAGACAGAGACACAGGCAGGGAAATATAGATAGGGAAAGAGAAAGAGAGAATTAGAGACAGAGACGGACGGACAGACATAATGAGACACAGACAAAAAACAAAACAAAACAAAAATAAACCTCAGACAGATAAGGAAAGAATGTCACACTCAGAGATGGATACAGAGTGAGAGGTTTTATCCCCTGAAAAATTGTAATAAGCTTCACAATGTCCTGACTCAGTGCCTTGCATGTATGCCTCTCAAAAAGGTAAAGTTTTGTCCATAATGGGGCATTCCCCCCTTTTTTTTTCCCCATCTGTTCATTTTGTTTCGATTCAGTGATGAGCACTCTCAGATCGAATGCGCTATGCCAGGCTGATGCTTATCAGGTGTCACCAGTACAAACAATTCTGTTTAATGCTGTCATACTCTCAAATCGCCGATCAAACTGTCGAAGATACGACACATCTAGCAATGATGACGATGATGATGATGATGACGATGATGATAATACAAATGATGATACTGATAATGATAACATTGATAATAATGAAAATAATGATGATGATGATGATGATGATAATAATAATAATAATAACAATAATAATAATGATAATGATAATGTTAATGATGATGATGATGATGAAGATAATAATAATAATAATAATAATAATAATAATAATAATAATAATAATAATAATAAAGTATTAATAAATAATGAATAAAAGAAAACCAAACAGTTTCCAATCCAAAATGTGATTTGTTGTTGTTGTTGTTAACTTCATCATGACAGCTTGGTCATAGAAAAAAAAAAAAAAAATCATGTGCACGCACGCATACATAAACACACGTACACGTACACGCACGTCTTTTCATTTTCACACACGACCGCGTGTTAGTAGCCTAGCTACGTGTGTGCGTTCCCACTCTGTTCGCCGTGCTTCTGTTGACACAGCTGAGGAATGACTCTTCCGCCAGGCTGCAGATTCGTGACCAGACTTGAGTCAGCCAGTTGGCTTCAACACAGGCTGCTAAATTCAATTGAAAAGCTATAGGGGTTCCTTCTTAAAAAACCTGTCCATCCGTCTCCGTGTCTCTGTCTCTGTCTCTGTCTGTCTCTGTCTCTCATTATGTCTCAACCTCTGTGTGTTTTTTTTTCTATCTGAACTACCGAGTGACTTCTTGTTGCTTGAATTCACATCCATTCTGCCACGGGCATGTGGATGTTTTTAATCTTTATTTTTTATTTTAGATAACCCATCTTCCTTCCCTCCCACCCACCTACCCTATTCTTCTCACAATAAACAACAACGCAAGGAAACGAAAAAGCAAAATCAACAAAAAGAAGAGAGGCAAGGCCTTCAAGACTCACTTGTTATACACTTTAAAAAAATCAAAGATTTTTATGTATTGAGTATAATTTCAAAATGAAATGTTTAAGATGAGAAAGATCAGTTTAAAGCAAATTAAGTCCCCTAGCATTGATTGCAGAGTAATTTCCCTTTTTTACTTTCTGCACCAAAACGTTTGCAAAATAAATAAAACTTCCATGCTTAGCAAAAGAAGTTCCTGTTTGAACAAAAAATGATAATAATGACTGCTCTTGTTGTTGGGTCAGAATATCAGATCAAAGTGCCAAGTTTAGAGAATACAAAAAATATAAATATAACAGTAAATGCAGTTTGTTTGCATATAATTAGACTTCATTTTTTTTTTTTTGTGCTCATCCCAGAGGTGCAATATTATTTTAAACAAGATGACTGGAAAGAACTGCATTTTTCCTATTTTTATGCCTAATTTGGTGTCAACTGACAAAGTATTTGCAGAGAAAATGTCAATGTTAAAGTTTACCACGGACACACAGACACAGACACACACACACACACACACACACACACACACACACACAGACAACCGAACACCGGGTTAAAACATAGACTCACTTTGTTTACACAAGTGAGTCAACCCCCCCCCCCCTTTAGAAATAAAACAAGCACACACACACGCACACACACACTCACACACACACACAGAGCAACAACAACAACAACAAAAAACCAACACCAACACATAAACTTGCAAAAAGAATGAGCGAAACAGATACATAAATTTCAAGTAAAACTGTGAAACAAATATCGCATTCGAATGTGTCTAAAATATAAACAAAGAAATGATCTGAATTCAGACTGACAGAAACTGGACAATTATGAACAAGTACGTGCACCCCTGCACACGCGTTCACTCACCCCCTTCATAGACTGCACCCTCCCCCCCCCCTCAGCCCACCGCCCTCCTCCTGAAAAAACACTGTCAGTCAGCACAAACACAGCACAACACAACACAACCAAACAGAAAGAAAAGATATTTGAGCGTGATGGAGAAGAATTCTAATAAGGACCGCCAATCTTCATTTGCACCCAGAGTTCCCAATTCATTTTCGTCAATGTGTTTCTGCGTGCTTGCCTTCTGATTTCCTCTTGCACGAGATCTTGCTCAGTCGTGCTTTTGAAATCCCGTAACTGTGTCTGAACTGACAGTCCAATTAGCCGGCCACGTTCTCGCTGCCAGACCCCTTGACCCCTCCCATCCCTCTGGCTGACATTGCGCGTGCGCGAATAAAAACACGCGTTCAAAGGAACTGCTTCCGGCGGAAAAGGAAACAAAATCCATGATAACCTATACACGACGATCGTTAGATGTCCAGCGCAACCCCTGTCTTTTTTTGTGTGTGCATGTGCATCCCCCGGCCGTCAAGAATGGAGACAGAAACAAGAGTAATAAGTGTAGGAATGAAAGATTTCCAAGAAATGTCTCTGCTTCAGACAGAAAGAAACACTAATGGTGAATAAGATAGAATTAGTTTATATAATGTATTCGAATACCAAACAAAATGAAATTTTGAAGTATATTTATATACTGTGTTGCAATACCAAAGCACATCAGAGATTCAACAAAAGAAAACGTGAACTGAAACGTACATGCACACAGTATTCACACACACACACACACACACACACACACACACACACACACACAGATGCGCGCGCGCACGCACGCATGAATGCAATCACGTCTTGAAAAGGGACGTCTTCCGGCGCGATGGGAGGGAAAATCCATGGAAATCAATACGGCAATGGTAAGGTGATTTGTTAGTGTGTTGCACTCATCACAGGGTTACCAAGCCATCACAAGTGGGTGGAAGACGAAGAAGCAACAGAGAATTACTGTTGGAATAATTGACTTGCAAGGAAAGGTCCCTGCTTCAGACAGGAAACGACGCTAATGAATAAGCTATTTGATAAGGAAGTCAGAAAGACTGGTTTTTTTATTTTTTTTATATTTTTTTTAAATTCTTTATTATTTTTACATTGCATATAATTTCTACGGAAACTGAAAATAGTGCAACGCTGCAATTGTATTGATTTTCTTTTTTTTTCATGACGTTTGATTGTTACATAAAAACAGCATCATAACACACACACACACACACACACACACACACACACACACAAACACACACACACACACACACACACACACACACACACACACACACACACACACACACACACTACACATCACCAAGACATGACCCCATGCATTACACAGAACTAGGAGAAATTGAACATGCTTTCATGTTGTGTATTACACCCTGTCCTTGGCACACCAGCCGTTCCTTTCTATTTTCTGTCATGCACGAGTTTATAGATCCGTAACCTTTTCGTGCCTGCCTTTTGATTTTCTGTCACACGAGATCTTTGCTCAGTATGGAATGTGGCGTGTGGCCTACCTTCCTGTACCGTTCTATTGCGTATATGTGATCTGAACATCTCCGTAATTGCCGTCCGGTGTTTCCAGTTGACTGAGATCTTACTCAGTTGTGTCTGCATGAAATCCTGTGACTGTGTCTGAACTGACAGAACAATTAGTCAGCCAGGTTCTCACATCCAGACCCTGTGACCACTCCCGCCCCTCTGGCTGACTCTGACTCCTCGCGTGCATGAATGCAATCACGTGTTCAAAGGGACTGCTTCCGGCGGAAAAGAGAGGAGGTGGTGGGGGGATCTATGGGAATCAATACGGTGATGGTAAGGTGACTTATTTGTGTGTTGCACTCATCACAGGGTTACCAAGCCATCACAAGTAGGTGGAGGAAGCAGAAGTAACAGAGAATTACTGCTGAAATAATTGACTTGCAAGGAAAGGTCTCTCCTCCAGACAGGAAACGACGCTAATATATAAGCTCTTTGATAAGTAAGTCAGAAAGCCTGGGGGTTTTTGTTGGTTTTTTGTTTTACATTACATATGATTGCTACGAAAATTGAGAATGGTGCATTGCTGTAATTGTATTTCTTATTGTTTTCATGACGTTTGATTGCTACAGAAAAGCATGATCATAAAACACACAGACACATACATAAAACGCACACATACACAGATGCACATGCACGCACGCAAGCCCGTCTACACACACACACACACACACACACACACACACACACACACCAACACATGCGCACACAAACACATACGCACATACACGCATACTGAACATCAGCAAAATATTACTATCTAACAGAGAATGAAGAGAAATTGAACATGGTTTCATCCTGTGTATTACATACACCCTGTCCTTGGCGCGCAGCCGTTCCTTTCTATTTGCTGTCATGCACGAGTTTATAGATCCATAACCTTTTCATGCCTGCCTTTTGATTTTCTGTCCCACGACATTTTCGCTCAGTTGTGCCTGCCTGACACATTTCAGCGTTGCGTGTGGCCTACCTTCCTGTTCTGTTTTCTTTCCTATATGTGATGTGAACATCTCCGTACTCGCCCTCAGCTTGTTTTTCTTCCAGTTACTCCGTTGCGTCTGCATGAAATCCTGTGACTGTGTCTGAACTGACAGAACAATTAGCCAGCCAGGTTCTCACTACCAGACCCTGTGACCACTCCCACCCCTCAGGCTGACTCTGACTCCTCGCGTGCATGAATGCAATCACGTGTTCAAAGGGACTGCTTCCGGCGGAAAGGGGAGGAGGAGGGGAGGGAAGTGGATACGGTGATGGTAAGGTGACTTATTTGTGTGTTGCACTCATCACAGGGTTACCAAGTCATGACAAGATGGTGGAAGAAGAAGAAGAAGTAACAGAGAATTACTGTTGGAATAATTGACTTGCACGGAAAGGTCTCTGCTGCAGACAGGAAACGACGTCAATGAATAAGCTTTTTGTTTCAACATTTTTCAACACTGCTTTTAATTGCTACGGATGTTGAGAATGGTGCAATGCTGTTATTGTACTGTTTTTTATGTTCATGCTTTATTGCTACAGAAATATACCATTATGAAATAGACACACACGCAGGCACACACAAACACACACACACACACACACACACACACACACACACACACACACACATAGGTATACGTACACACACAGTGCGTGCAAAACACACATAAGCATTTACACACATACACATAACCATACACAAGCAAGCACACACATACACAAACACTCTAAGCCACACACACACACACACACACACACACACACACGAGCGCGCGCGTGCGTGCACACGCGCACATGCGCATGCATACGCGCACAACACACACACGCTCTAAAACTCTCTCTCTCTCTCTCTCTCTCTCTCTCTCACACACACACACACACACACACACACACACACACACAGAGGACACCATCATCATATTACCACAACTTTAACAGTAAACCAACAGAGAATGAACATGTTTTCATCCTGTGTATTACATACGCCCTGTCCTTGGCGTGTAGCTGCTCCTTTCTATTTTCTGTCATGCACGAGTTTATAGATCCATAACCTTTTCGTGCCTGCCTTTTGATTTTCCAATCCATCCAGCGGAAGTCTCGCTAAGTAGAACTCGCCTTGACATCTTTCAAAGTTCCGTGAGACGTGCCTTCCTCTTATCGTACGTGGACGAGATGTGAACCTGTACTTGCCTTCCCTCTGATTTTCCAGTTGAACGAGATCTTACACGGCTGCGTCTGCGTGAAATCCTGTGACTGTGTCTGAACTGACAGAACAATTAGCCAGCCAGGTTCTCACTGCCAGACCCTGTGACCCCTCCCACCTCTCTGGCTGACTCTGACTCCTCCGCTTGCATGAATGCAATCACGTGTTCAAAGGGACTGCTTCCGGCGGAAAAGGGGGCCAAATCCATGGAAATCAATGCGGCGATGGTAAAGCATCTGCTGCAATGACTCTTGATTTAGTTGTGTGTTGCACTCACCACAGGGTTACCAAGCTATCAGAAACGATCGGAAGAAAAAAAAAGAAAAAAGAAGAAACAGAATAACTGTTGAAATGATTGATTTGCAA
>NC_134879.1:16564362-16569362 GCF_041734735.1 Babylonia areolata
ACACACACTCTCTCTCTCTCTCAAACTCTTGATTTTTTTTAAACAAACCAATGTCACTCAGGAAGAACCATCTGGCTGGAGTCTACAGTAACCTGAGCAGACCGACTCTAAGGCATCTCTCCTCCTCCTCTACCTTCATTGACCCCCTGTTGGAGCGGCTGTCCAATTACTGGCCTGAGATCTCGCGACAGACAGAGGGGGTGGGGGTGTGGGTGAGGGGGTTGAGGGAGGGGGGGCAGAGGGGAGATGTGGTAATTGACATGACTGGACAACCGCGACAGGCACGTGTCTCTTTCATACAGAAAATTCGGTTTGGTCTCGAACGTGAGTTAAAAGTTCCCAACTGTCTGTTGGTTGGACTTTGAATGACTCCTCTCTCTCTCTCTCTCTCTCTCTCTCTCTCTCTGTCTTTCTGTCTGTCTGTTTGTCCATCTGTCAATGTAAATTCAACACCAAAAAAATATGATCTTCATTAAAGAACAGAACAATCAGAAGCTAAGTCCACGTAACTTCTGATCGTTATTTGAGATTTCTTCTTTAAAAGGAAACTTGAGCAATACTCCCGACACTTTTCTCTATAAAAAAAAAGACATGCAATTTATGATCAGATGACGAAACGAACATAAGCAGGCAGAGGCATTTAGCTTTCCAGAAAACAAAATAAACAACAACAAAAAAAACAAAAACAACAAACAGATAAATGAATAACATCTGGTTTGGGTGTACAATAAACTGAGTAGACCAAAGACATCTTTTTTTTTCACTTACACTGACCCGGTCAGTGAGTGCCGAATCAATAGCCTCGCCTCAGCCGAGGGGAAATATGGTAATTGACAAGACTGGACAACCACATCGGCGGCGTGCCTCCCTCCGCAGTCTAGAAAACTTGGTTAGGGCCAGAGCAAGGGTTGCAAGTTTCTAGTTGTATGTTACTGGACTTGGGAAGAGTTTCTGCTTCTGTTTCTGTTTCTGTCTCTTTCTCTTTCTCTGATTCTGTCTGTCTCTGATTGCCAGTCCTGGTCCAACGACTGGTCAGTTGCTAAGTCGCTCAGCTGGTTCATTACTTTGTTTCTCAGTTGGTTGGACGCTTTAGCTTGCTTGATGTCTGGATCGATGTTGATCGATTGCTTGTTTTGACTCATTGATCATCTGCTTCGTTGGCTAATTGAGCGGGTGGGTGGACGGCAATGTTTCAAATGTGCTTCATTACGGGGTGGAAGGAGGCAGAATGGTCAAGACGCTTGTAACCTGACGATGCAGTGTTCGTGAGGGTTTGGGTTCGATTCCCGCTCTCACCCTTTCTGCCAAGTTTGACTGGAAAATCAAACTGAGCGTCTAGTCATTGGGGTGAGACGACACATCAAGGTCCAGTGTGCAGCATGCACTAGGCACACTGAAAAAACAACAACAACAACCATGGCAACAAAAGGTTGTCCTCTGGCAAAAGTATGTGCCTGAAAGAGTGCTGCCCTTTCATTTGCCAGCTCATGATATGAATACATGATGGCGTGCTTGCCTATCTTTTTCTTCTTCTTTTTTTTTCCGCGGGACGGTTGGCCTTCGCCGCTTTGTTTGTCGGTCAAGTTAAGTCTTGCTGTGCTTGTGCCCCAGCGTTGATGCTTCTCGTTCTCTCTCTGTTGACTTCTTCCTCCACCACTCGTTTATTATTCATTTTCTTCACTTTATTTATATCTCAGCTTAGGTTTGTTCAAAACTTCTGTATGTCACGTCTTCTAGTTATGATGACATCCGTCACATATTCAGTATATACATGTGTCAGGACAGGACTTTATATAAGATTTTCTTGTTGTCCTGTTCATCGATATATGTGTTGTATTGTGACATGTTCCAAATAAAATACTGTTTAAACCAAGTATATACAAGAAGTCGACTCCATTCACTCATGGCTTGACTATGCGCGTTGGGTTTATGCTACTGTCAGGTATCCGCCCAGCAGATGTGGTGTAACGTATATGGATTTGTTCGATCGCAGTGACGCCTCCTTGAGAAACTGAAACTGCAGTTGCATTAGTAAGTGAGCTTTTCCAACACACGACAGTGGCATTGCGTTTCATCACCCCCACCATGGCTGATCCTCCTCCCGAAGCCTGCACAATATTGGTTCCATCACAACACCTCCCCGTCTTGCAGGATTCACAATCTGGGTGCTGTCTCAGCCACAGACGTAGATCCGCCATTAATTCAGATCAGGTGATGTGACTGCTGAGTTGGTAGAGTCTGGGTTTCATCCATTCATCCAGTCTCTCTCTCTCTCTCTCTCTCTCTCTCTCTCTCTCTCACGCGCTTGCCTGCTTGCTTGCTTCTCTCTCTCTCTCTCTCTCACTCTGCCTCTCATATTTACTCTTTTCCTTTCTTAATGCTGACAACGTTAACTCAGCACCAATGCTCTCTCTCTCTATCTCTGTCTGTCTCTCTCTCTCTCTCGGTCAAACACACACACACACACACACACACACACACACACACACACACACACACACACACACACACACACACACACACACACACACACACACACACACACACACACACACACACACACACACACACACACACACACACACACACACACACACACACACACACACACACACACACACACACACACACACACACACACACACACACACACACACACACACACACACACACACACACACACACACACACACACACACACACACACACACACACACACACACACACACACACACACACACACACACACACACACACACACACACACACACACACACACACACACACACACACACACACACACACACACACACACACACACACACACACACACACACACACACACACACACACACACACACACACACACACACACACACACACACACACACACGAGAGCGCGCGCGCGTACACGCAAACTTTGGGGTTGTTTTTTTTTTTTTTTTTTTTTTTTTTTTTTTTTTTTTTTTACTTTAACGCTGACAATGCAAATTCAATCGAGGATGCTCCAGAGGAACATAATTATATTTCGCAAAGACACCACGACAATGATTACAATGTTAAAAAATAACAACCTGAAAGCCTTTGGATTGTCATCAAAAAAAAAAAAAAAAAAAGAAAGAAAAAAAAGAAAGAAAGAAAGAAAGAACAAAAAAGATCAAGATTTTGTTAACACTCCACAAAACGACAAGACGGAGAAAAGAACCTAGGCAGGCGCAGATAGCCAAGTTAAAACAGTCCAGACTGTGTCTACGGATAACCTGTACGGAGCAATTTCATCTTCTCTTCCATTCTGTTCTCATTGACCCCTCGGTGCGCGTGCGGAATCAATGGCCTGAGGCCCCGCCCCAGACAGAGGAAATGTGATAACTGACAGACCCCAACAACCACAATGACGTGTGACTTCGTCGTCCTGAAAAAACTTGGTCAGGTCAGCGAAACAAGAGTTACTACAAGTTTCTGATTGTGTGCTACTGAACTTGCAAGGCTTTCTCTCTTGTGTGCTACTGGACTTGTAAGTCTCTCTCTCTCTCTCTCTCTCTCTCTCTCTCTCTCTCTCTCTCTCTCTTTCTAGTGTGCTACTGAACTTGTAACTCTCTCTCTCTCTCTCTTGTGTGCTACTGGACTTGTAAGTCTCTCTCTCTCTCTCTCTCTCTCTCTCTCTCTCTTTCTAGTTAATAGGTACACTGAAAATGGTGTTTTAAAGCATTGTCCTTTTTGCCAAGGTGAACTAGAAGATGAATACCATTTGTTGTTTGTTTGTTCTGTATATAATGATTTACGGACAAAATTTCTTCAAGACTGTTTAAACATGTCACTTAGTTCACTTCTCCGATCGAACAACAAGCAGAGAAATTTCCATGTATCAAAATTTATTTTCCATGCGATCAAAAGGAGAAATCATATACTCAGACTTAATTAAGTAGAATTAATGTCAAGTCCATGAATATTATGATATTGTGTCATCTATTCAAGTGTTATAATACCCCTTCCCATGCCCACCCCCAGTCCCCTGGTTTTGAATTGTGGTCCATGGCCAAAGTTCATTAAAACAATTTCGTTCGTTCGTTCTCTCTTTCTAGTGTGCTACTGAACTTGTAACTCTCTCTCTTGTGTGCTACTGAACTTGTAACTCTCTCTCTTGTGTGCTACTGGACTTTTAAGTCTCTCTCTTTCTTGTGTGCTACTGAACTCTCTCTCTCTCTCTCTCTCTCTTGTGTGCCACTGAACCTGTAAGTTTCTCTCTCTCTCCCTCTCTCTCTTGTGTGCTACTGAACTTGTAAGTCTCTCTCTCTCCCCCCTCTCTCTCTCTCTTGTGTGCTACTGAACTTGTAAGTCTCTCTCTCTCTCTCTCTCTCTCTCTCTCTCTCTCTCTCTCTCTCTCGCCCTCGCTCTCTGTATGTCAGTCAAAGTAAACTCAACCTCAAAATGCTTCTGGAGAACGGAATCATCGACAACTAAAACAGCGTGGTTGTGATCTCGATGTTAAAGGGAGAGAAAAAAAAAAAAGGAGAAACTTTTGCATGACAAAGTCTGTGATATTCATTTTTGAAAGACCGTTTTGAAATTCACTCGTCCATGCTTCTCTCAATATTTCTCTCCACAACCCCCCCCCCCCCACCCCCCCCCCCCTCAAAAAAAAGGGATTTGCAGGATTTACCAGATAACAAAACAAAGCAAACCACACGAAGTTCGCCTGGGTAAAAACAATATCTGGCTCGAGTTCACGATTATCTCAGCAGAGCATAGGCATCTTTTTCTTCATCTCATCTAGATACATTGTGGCCCAGAGAGAGGGTGCGTGTGGGAATTGATGTCCTAGGGCCCTGTCCCAGACATCTGGGGGCAGATGAGGGGGGTTGGGGGGGCGGGGGATGGTGGGGGGGGGGAGGCAATGCGGTAATTGACAAGACCGGACAACCGAAACGGGCACACGTGTCTCTGACTGAACAGAAAACTGGTTTGGGCTCAAGCAAAGGTAATACGTTTTTGACTGTGGA
>NC_134879.1:16576862-16579362 GCF_041734735.1 Babylonia areolata
TCTCTTTCTCTGTTCTACCCAGTCCCTCTTCCTCAGACATCCCGCTGTATGGTTTCCTAAAGTATCAATGGACTCTTCACCAGTAATAGCTTTTAGGGAGTCTAGTTCCTCAACACCCAAGTGAAACACAAATCCAGTTATGTCTGACGAGATGAAGCAATCGCTTGTGTCCTGGATTAAGTTTCTTATTCATGTTAGTGACAACGATTCAATCTTGCGATCCTCTTCGAGTCCTCAAACACTACCATTTTTTTTAACATGTTTGCGACGTCAGCATTAGCAAACAAAGTTTCTAGTTATAAAAAGAATGACTTAAAATATCATTATTTGAAGGGGAATTCATGATCACGTCTAAAAAATTGCAAATTGTGGTGAAAGAAAACCCCCAGTAATACTGATCATAATAATGATAAAAAAAAAATGATGATAATAATGTTAATGATAACGTTAACAAACAAAATTCAGTTATCAGATAATGATGATGATGATAATAATGATAATAAAAATGATGATGATAATAATGATTATAATGATGACGATGATGATGCTAACAACAACAAAAAATCAAGATCGTGTATGCAGCAAAGACACCCTTCTGTAGTCTGTGATAACTTGGACAGAACAAAGTGTCCAGGACGTCTTGCTGTGGTCCGCACTGACCCAGATAGTGTGCGTGCCGATGTAATGGCCTGAGGCCCCGCTCCAGACTGGGGGAAATGTGGCCATTGATATGACCGGATGGCTGCCACACACACGTGTCTTTGTCGTACACAGAATTCACTTTGGGTTCCAGGGACTGCAAGTTTTCGAGTGACGTCCTTCTGAACTTACAATGCTGCCTCCCTGTCTGTCTGTATCTGTCTCTCCCTATCTCTCTCTGTGTTTCTCTCTCTGTCTCTCTCTCTTTCTCCATTCTATCCAGTCTCTACCCTTAGATATCCCACTTGAACGGTTTCCAAAAATATCAATGGATTTCCCCTGTAATACTTCTAGTTTTTTTTAGAAACTCCAGTTCTCAGTACCCAAATGTTCATAAATCCAGATAATTGTTTCCGAGATGAAGCCATCACTGGTATCTTGGATTCTGTTATTCATTGAAGTTAGTAGCAAAGATTCAGTCTTGTGATCCTCTTTGAGTGCTCAAGCATTATCATTTAATTCAATGTGACTTAACTTTAGCAAACAAAATTCAGTTATCAGATGATCATTACGATGATTATGATGACAATAATGATAATAATAATTAATAATAATGATGATGATGATGATGATGATGATGATAATGATAATAACAACCTGAGAAAACAAAGTGTCCAGGACGTGTTGTCGTGGTCTGCACTGACCCAGATAGTGTGCGTGCCGATGTAATGGCCTGAGGCCCCGCTCCAGACTGGGGGAAATGTGGCCATTGACATGACTGGATAGCTGCCACACACACGTGTCTTTGTCGTACAAAGAATTCACTTTGGGTTCCAGAGACTGCAAGTTTTCGAGTGACGTGTTTCTGAACTTACAATGCTGCCTCCCTGTCTGTCTGTCTGTATCTGTCTCTCCCTATCTCTCTCTGTGTTTCTCTCTCTGTCTCTCTCTCTTTCTCTATTCTATTCGGTCTCTACCCTTAGATATCCCACTTGAACGGTTTCCCAAAATATCAATGGACTTTCCCCTGTAACACTTCTAGTTTTTAGAAACTCCAGTTCTCAGTAACCAAATGTTCATAAATCAAGATGATTGTTTTCGAGATGAAGCAATTGCTGGTGTCTTGGATTCTGTTATTCATTCATGTTAGTAGCAAAGATTCAGTCTTGTGATCCTCTTTGAGTGCTCGAGCAGGACGTGTTGTTGTGGTCCGCACTGACCCAGATAGTGTGCGTGCCGATGTAATGGCCTGAGGCCCCGCTCCAGACTGGGGGAAATGTGACCATTGACATGACCGGATGGCTGCCACACACACGTGTCTTTGTCGAACACAGAATTCACTTGGGGCTCCAGAGACTGCAAGATTTTTTTTAAGTGACGTGCTTCTGAACTTACAATGCTGCCTCCCTGTCTGTCTGTCTCTCTCTGTCTCTGTCTCTCCCTATCTCTCTCTGTCTCTCTCTCTTTCTCCAATCTATCCAGTCTCTACCCTTAGATATCCAACTTGAATGGTTTCCCAAAATGTCAATGGACTATCCCCTGTAATAGTTCTAGTTTTTAGAAACTCCAGTTCTCAGTACCAAACTGTTTATAAATCCAGATAATAGTTTCTGAGATGAAGCAATTGCTGGTGTCTTGGAATCTGTTATTCATTCATGTTAGTAGCAAAGATTCAGTCTTGTGATCCTCTTTGAGTGCTGAAGCATTATCGTTTGATTTAATGTTAATTCAACGTTAGCAATCAAAATTTAGTTATCAGATGATTATGATGATGATTATAATGACAATAATAATAATGATGATGATGATGATGTTGATAATGATAATAATAACAACCTGAGCAGAACAATGTGTCCAGGAC
>NC_134879.1:16589362-16599362 GCF_041734735.1 Babylonia areolata
GGAGGGTCTGGGCGAAACTGGTTCGTGTTGTCCATAGACACTATGGTGTGTCTTACTCCGGGTTTAGAACTTTTCACCGAAGACTCCATGACTGAAATAAGTCTTGTTGCCGGTGTATTGCAGTCATGTTGAAATGAAGAAAGACCCCCCCCCCCCCCCCGCACCCCCTTAAAAAAAAGGGGGGGTGGGGGGGTGGGGGTGGGGGGAAGAAAAGAAAAGAAAAATCAAATCCAAACAGATAAACCAAAACTACAACAACCACCACCCAGAGTGGTCAGTTTTTAACTCACTCAGTACGGCCAGTCCTCTCTTCTCCTCTACATAGACCCCTCGGATGTCCAGTGGGTGTCTGAATGACCCAACCTTTAGCTTCCGTCGTCAGAATTGTGGTATTGTTTGTCAACATTCACCTCTTCAGTATAAGAGCCTTCCGCTTGCAATATTTTGATGATGGTAATTGGGGTGAAACGCTGTTAACGTCGTCTCTTTCGCCGTTCGTATGGAGAGAGTTAACACGGCTGGTAATTTGTTCCATTGTGGTCTGTGCGAAGACATAAGATGATAACGTATAACAACATGACTCCGGTCCAGCCAGTTTCCGGTGATTTGCACTATAATTACAAGCGTCGTCGTGTAGCCTCAGGCCATTCATGTCACACACACACACACACACACACCAAGTACAGTGTCATCTTCAAGCGATTTTTGTTGTTTTGGGCTGACGTCTTAGTTGGCAATCCGGCGTCTAAAACGGCAACTGTATCCAATCGCAATCTCACTGACACAAATTGAGGACTTGCACAATAACAGCGCAGACAGATGTCTACCAGATGTCATCGAACCGCAATAGGAACAAAACTACTCTCGCACCGGTGCAGAGCAGACAAAATCGACAAACACAGATTAATCACTCCACTGAAACGGACCCAATAATTGTTCGGGGGAGGGCGGGTGGGGAAAGCCAGCACTTGAGAACAAATCAGATCAACGTCCAGAGATACAAAAAAAACAAAACAATCTGCAATAATCTGGAGCAAGTGTGTCCGGGAGTGGAGGTGTAATTTCTTACAATACTGCCCTATCCACCAATGTGCTCGCCCCCCTATGCTCTCCCGCTGAGCGAGACTGTCGTCAGACTTTCTACTTTATCTCTGTCACAGAGTGCGGTCTCGCCCCCAAATTAAATTGTTCTGATCCCAGCATTTCCACCCAACGCAATGGCTCCCATCCCCACAAAATGGCGGTTTGGGGACAGAGAACCTGGGCAATAAAAGACGACAACGACTCCAAGCACAGACAAAGAGGGGGGAAGAAGGAGGGTGGAGGCAGGGAGGGAGGGAGGGAGGAGGGGGTGGGGGAAGGGGAAAAGAAGAAAAGGGAACCAGGGAGCAATGAGGTCGACATAGATGGATGGACGGCGAGAAAGTTCTGGATTTTAAACTTTAAAGAGAGACAGTTTTCGAATATCCATCTTTGCCAAAAAAGACGGTGGCCATCCCAGATTTTTACATTTTGCTGGACATTAGGTGTGTGTGTGTGTGTGTGATGTGAGATGGGGAAGAGGGTTTTGTACGTGCAGACGAAGGAAGGGAGGGGGAGGGGGTGGGTGGATGAAGAGAGCATGTATGTGCTCCCCTGGGTAGGTAGGTATCTGTCTGCTGTATATTCCAGCATTCCCCCCTTTTTTTTTTCCCAACATTCATGTGCAAAAAATATTAGAGCCATAAAAGCCGGGGTACTGGCAAATAAATCTGTGGAAGTGTAGCTGTGGGATTCCAGAGCAATGGAGGGTTACACAGCTTAAGGAATATTGCGTCGCGGGAAGAGACCTGCATATAATTTCATACTGAGTGTGTGAGTGGGCGTGTGGCAAATCTGGACACTGTGATAGCATTAACGGGGAAATATGGAGAAAAGATGTAAAGAGCTGAGAGACAAGACCTGTAGCATTCCAAGATGGTTGAGGCGAAGGGAGAAAACAGGAAGACAGAGGGGGAAAAAAAAAATTGGAGGGTTGCTCAGCTAATTACGATACTGCAATACAGAAAGCAAAGGAGGGGAGGGGAGGGGGTAATAATAGAGTGAGAGGTGAAAGACTGGAAAGAGAGAGAGAGAGAGAGAGAGAGGGGGGGGGGGTGGACATGACAGAATGGTGGGAAGAGACAGAACACGTTTTAAGCCCCAACATATAATGTGTGTCAGTATTTTGATGTTCTATGCCTGTCTGTCGGTCTCCGCATCTTTGTCTGTCTGTCTGTCTGTCTCTCCGTCTGTCTGTTTATCCTCTCTCTCTTTCCCTCCGTGTATCTCTCGCTACTTCTCTCTCTCTTTCGTTCTTTTGTAAAGCTAGTAATGGTACGAAAGAAAAAATACAGAGAAAATATATACACACACATATATATATATATATATACTGGCTCTGCTGAATTCAGAAACAAAAGACATCTAATATCCTGTGCCCTGTCCCACTTCATAATTATTGTAACAGAACCTACAGGAAATGAGTGTTCCTTTTAATCTTCTCTAAATGGACCCAACCAGTGGCTGTAGCCTACAAAACATGCCTCCAGTTCAGACATGCTCATCGGTGGCATTTTTCTCGATCTTAGAAACTGTTTTACTTGTTTTCTTGCTGGTTGTTTCTTTTTTTTGTTTGTTTGTTTTATTGATTTACCTATGATATAATGCAACAATAAAGAACTGAATACAAGAGTACTACGCACGCACGCACGCACGCACGCACGCACACGCACACACGCACACACACACACACACACACAAGCACCCAGGAACACATCACACATACACAAGCAAGCGCGCGCGCGCGCACACACGCACACACACACACACACACACACACACACACACACACACACAAGCAGACAGACTGGGGGACAGACAGACAGAGAAACAGATTGACGGGGAGAGAGGAAGAGAGAGGGAGTGAGTGTGTACGAGCTAGCGAGCGAGAGAGAGAGAAGAGAAGAGAAAGAGAGAGAGAGAGAGAGAGAGAGGGGATATACTGAGAGAAACAGACATATAGAGACAGCGACCGAGAGACAGACATGCAGACACAGAGACAGACAGACACACAGAAGAGCTGTTTGCCCAATTAAGCGTGTATGTTTGTTTGTTTGTCTCTGAGTGTGTTTTGTGTGTGCGTGTGTGCGTGCGTGTACGTGTATATGTGATATATTTTGGTTGGTTTGTGTGTGTTCGTGTGTGTGTGTGTGTGTGTGTGTGTGTGTGTGTGTGTGTGTGTGTGTGTGACTGTGTCTTTGTCATTGTCTGTCTGTGTCTTTGTCTAATAGAGAGAGAGAGAGTGAGTGAGTGAGTGAGTGAGAGAGAGTCGGAGAAATAAAAGGTCAGACACAGAGGCAAAGAAAGAGAGAGAGAGAGAGAGAGAGAGAGAGAGAGAGAGAGAGAGTGCGCGCGTGCGCACGTCTGTGGAAGGAATTCCCTTCCCAATCATTGAAAAGTTGGTTTTTTTTCTGCTTCTTTGGGGAATTCTGCTCTTCAGCTGGCAATCAGGAGCTTGTAACAAGCCTGATGAGCACTTCACGGAGCGAAACACCTGACACCTTGTACATTTGCCAAGTTCAGGATGTTGAATCACAGACCTTGTGTTCAAAAAGGAAGAATATCAAAACACCTCCCGTGAAAGACTGACTTTGTACACAAAGTGTGAACTAGATACCTTGGGGGGGGGGGGGGGGGGCGAGTTTCCATTATAATTATTTCTTTACTGCCCAACATTTGAAGATACAAGAAAAAAAAAGAGATACTTGTCCAGTTTTGTATTTGTATTTCTTTTTATCACAACAGATTTCCCTGTGTGAAATTCGGGCTGCTCTCCCCAGGGAGAGCGCGTCGCTACACTACAGCGCCACCTATTTTTTTTGTATTTTTTTCCTGCATGCAGTTTTATTTGTTTTTCCTATTTGTTTCGAGATTTCATTCATTATCCACCAGCAGGACCAAACGCCTACTGACCAGCTTAATCATTTTCATTGAAATTGTAAATCAATGCAATCTGATTTACCTCGACAAATAAAGGTCATCTGTCTCGGAGTCGTTCCTATTTACGATTCGTCTTGAGAACATGCATTTAATTCACATTCACGAATAGGATGTGTGCGGTAAATATCACTAAATATTTCACATGTTGCTTTATACATACATAGAGGAGGAGGAGGAGGAGGAGGAGGAGGAGGAGGAGGAGGAGGAGGAGGAGTAGTAGTAGTAGTAGTAGTAGTAGTAGGAGGAGGAGGAGGAGGAGGTGGTGGTGGTGGTGGTGGATGTATTGGTGTTTTCATTTTAAACGTATCAAACGCATCTCTCAAACGACCAGTTTGGATGGGCATTGTAACTGACTGTGAGTACAATATCAAATGTGTATCACATATTGCATTAGTTACATGGATTATGGAACGTTTTTTATGTATCGCCCCCCCCCCCCCCCTCCAGGTTTTCCTGACATAAACATGCCTTGTCTTGTCTTGTCTTGTCTTGCTTTGTCTTGCCTTCATTGGAAGTACAACTGGCTTTTAGACCCCCAGATGGGAGAATAAATAAAACGGGCTCTTGTTACTTCTTTTCCTGTCTTTGCTCAACGCCTGACTTGTACGGTATTCAATCTGAATTACATGTGCTCGCGCACGCGCACACACACACACACACACACACACACACACACACACACACACACACACACACACACACACACACACACAACTTCGTGAGCGCAAGATGAATGGAGGGGGGGAGAGGGCGGGAGTAAAAATCCTACTTGGTATTTCAGAAATCGAACCAACGGTCATTCGCTTCCCAGTCTGGCACATTGCCACAAGGTATCCATTCCACCAAGACAAAAAGTTTTGGGGAAAAAACAAAAACAAAAGAGCCTTCACTCGAGTGATGATGAGCAACATGCAATTAGATGCTGAGTCTGACAGTTTGTTTAAAAAAAAAGAAGAAAAAAGTAAAGAAGATAAACAGAAAAATATCCATATCAGAATGAAGTTTTTTTTAATTTCTGTCTCCCCATATCTCTTGAGTTGACTACACTGTTGAACTGGCATTCGAGTGATGATGAGCAACATGCAATTAGATGCTGAGTCTGACAGTTTTTTTTTTTTTTTTTTTTTAAAGTAAAGAAGATAAACAGAAAAATATCCATATCAGAATGAAGTTTTTTTTTTCTTTCTATCTCTCCATATCTCTTGAGTTGACTACACTGTTGAACTGGCATTCGAGTGATGATGAGCAACATGCAATTAGATGCTGAGTCTGACAGGTTTTTTTGTTTTTGTTTTTTTATAAACAGAAGAATATCAATATCAGTATAAAGTTGTTTTTGTTTTTTGTTTTTTCTCTCTCCATATCTCCTGAGTTGACTAACACTGTTGAACTGGCATTCTGGAGTGGCTGTTTGGCACAGAGCTCCAGACAGCTGGCTCCGAGACAGACTCGTGTGTTTTATGTTCAGATCAATATGTGAGTGGCAAAGGAATAACATGTATGACGTAGTTCCTCTTGGTGGGGTTTTGACAGAAAGTAGCTAATGCAAGTAAGTCTGGTATTTCAGTTAAACACACACACACACACACACACACACACACGCGCGCGCACGCACGCACGCACGCACGCACGCACACACACACACACACAAACAACAACAAAATCGATAAAACTTTGAACAAAACTTGAATGATTGCCTTCCTGAACGTCAAGCTGTTGATTTAAAAGCAAGTTTTGTCAAAACTGCTGAGTCGTGGAGAGAACCATCTCTGAAGGAAATATTATTTTCCTTTTTCTGCTCGCCGATTAAAGGGCAGACAGACAGAAAGAGAGAGAGAGAGAGAGAGAGAGAGAGAGAGAGAGAGAGAGAGAGAGAGAGAGAGAGAGACAGAGACAGAGACAGAGACAGAGACAGACGGAGACAGAGGTGGGTGGAAAGAGACATGAATAAAATGAAAACATAAAGATACAGAGACATTCTGACAGAAACTGAAAAACAGACATATAGACAGGCAGGCATGCATACGGACACAGACGGACAAAAAAAGTTGTTATAAACAAAGTGTCATTCCAAATCGAACCTCGCAAACGTTTGAACTTTTTTTTTCTTCTTTCGCCTGCAACGTGCTGGAGATATGGATCAAAACACGGCCACAGGCCCATTAAAACATAATGTACATAATCAATATTCTCAAATGACAGTGTTTATAAAGCTGGCATGCTGAATATAGAAAAAAAAATCCACAGAATTAATGCTGTTTTAACCCACACTATGTCAAAAACATTTACCAGTGAAATTGCGTGACAATCGATTCTTTTAGAGAGGGTGTCCATTCATGAGGTATACATATATTCCTTGTGACCCCGGTACACTTGGTAATAAAGACATATTCTATTCTATTCTATATTTTCAGAGATCTTAGAACCTGTTGCGGAATTCGCAAACTTTATTAGGCCTTTGTCAAGAACTGTCAAAGTAGAAGTAGTTCAACTAAGAATTAAAGTATGAAATAGACGCGATCAACACACACACACACACACACACACACACACACACACACACACACACACACACACACACACACACACACACACACACACACACATTTACGCAGATACACAGTCTCTCTCTCTCTCTCTCTCTCTCTCTCTCTCTCTCTCTCTCTCTCTCTCTCTCCCTTTCTCTCTCTCTCAAGACTCCAGACACCAGACTATCATGGCTGCACTGCGAATAATATGTGTGTTTGATATATAAAGCCAGTCATAACAGACTGACAGACAGACATACACACAGGCACACACTTACGTACGCACGCACACACGTACAGACCAGACACCAGTTAGTTATCAGTTCCACACAACATAAAAGACATTGGGGGTTAATGGCTCTGTCCATCGAACGTGTTTTCTTAACAGGCGTGCATATCTCTGCTACTGCAAGAAGAAAATTACTTATCGACTCCCTCTCCCTTGATATGTCTGTCTGTGTCTGTCTGTCTGTCTGTCTCTTAACGTGGTGAAATGAGGCAAGAAAATCTAAATTGTGTCACTATTGCGCACGCACAAACACACGAACATAGTCATACACAAACACTGGATACACACACACACACACACACACACACACACACACACACACACACACACACACACACACACACACACACTTTAGTCACTTGAAGTGATCTGACCCAGCATAATCCTTGTCACAATCTGTGTCAGCAGACAAAATAGACTACAACGTTCTGCAGGTACGCGAAGGACTTGAACTCAGCTCCTCCGACCAAGGGTAACGAACAACATCAAACAACAAAACACAATAATCCAACAAACAGAAAAAAAAACAAAAAAAAACGAAGAGAGGTGGGTGGAGCGTTTCAACAACAACAGAGACAGCAGCAAGAACTGAACGCTTTGCAGCATGTCATGCACCTTCCCCATCCATGACATCCCACCAACAGTAATTACGACCGAAGCTGACGTGGAATGACAGCCACTTCTTGTGGAATGATGGCCTAGAGGTAACGCGTCCGCCTAGGAAGCAAGAGAATCTGAGCGTGCTGGTTCTAATCACGGCTCAGCCGCATTTTCTCCCCCTCCACTAGACCTTGAGTGGTGGTCTGGACGCTAGTCATTCGGATGAGACGATAAACCAAGGCCCCGTGTGCAGAATGCACTTAGCACACGTAAAAGAACTCATGACAACAAAAGGGTTGTTCCTCGCAAAATTCTGTAGAAATGTCCACAAATAAAACTGCACGAAGGAAAAAAAAAGGGGAGGGGGGGGGGGGGGGGGGGGGCGCTGTTGTGTAGCGACGCACTTTCCCTGGGGAGAGGAGCCCGAATTTCACACAGAGAAATCTGTTGTGATAAAAAGAGAAATACAATACGATACAATACAATTTCAGTGGTTATCTCGGCGTCTCATCCCGTGCACAGCCACACATTAAACCCCCTGAAGCATTTTCCCCGTCTGTCTGTCTGTCTCTCTGTGGCAACATTGACACAGGCTGATAGCACGCCACAACGACCCGTCTCCCCAAAAATCTGGATATTGTGCACACCCAGGTACAGGTTCAGTGAAGCAATGGTTTTGTAGGTCGTTGTTGAATTAAGTAACAGGGCATTGTCTTCAGTGTCTTTTTTTTATGTCTCTCGTAGTGGGTGATATTATGTGACAAGAAAGATTTTTTTGTTGGTCACATAACGTGACAGAAATATTTGAAGTGTGTGTGTGTCTATATTTATTCATTCTTTGCGTCCCATAAACCCCTCCTATAAGTTCACACGTCCACACACACAACACACACACACTCACTCTCTTTCTCTCTCTCTCTCTCATACACAGACATACAGAGAGATAGATAGACAGACAGATAAATAGACAGATAGATAGATAGATAAATAGATTGAGAGAGAGAGAGAGAGAGAGAGAGAGAGAGAGAGAGCATTTGTATGTGAGTGCATCGTGTGTGTGTGAGTATGTGTGTTGTTGTTTGGTGTTTGTTTGGTCCTTTTCGTTCGCTTACTTGCATGTCATTTTTCACTTTCTCTCTCTCTCTCTCTCTCTCTCTCTCTGTATGTCTGTGTGTGTGTGTGTGTGTGTGTGTGTGTGTGTGTGTGTGTGTGTGTGTGTGTGTGTGTGTGTGTGTGTGTGTGTGTGTGTGTGTACACAACTGATGGTGTTGGTAAATAATTTCATAATTCAGAAATGTTTGCACCATTTTTACCAGTGAAATCAAAACATACACCATTGGTTCGTCAAAAAGACCACACAAGTCAAACATTAAAAAACAAAACAAAAAAACAACAACAACAAACATTACACAATTCCACCAGCCTGAACATATATCAAACATATCGATAACAATGCGCTGTTTCCTATACAAACATTTCTAAAACCATTGCTTCAATAACTCGGTGTCTAGATGTCTGCAGGATATCGAGTTTTCAGGCTTTGCGAATCATTGTGGCATACTGTCAGCCTGTGTCAATGTTGCCACAGAGAGAGAGAGAGAGACGGGGGTAAAATGCTTCAGGGGTTTTAATGTGTGGCTGTGCACGGGATGAGATGCTGAGATAACCACTGAAATGGCTGTCATTCCACGTCAGCTTCGGTCGTAATTACTGTTGGTGGGATAGCGTGGATGGGGAAGGTGCATGACATGCTGCAAAGCATTCAGTTCTTGCTGCTGTCTCTGTTGTTGAAAAAACGCTCCATCTCTCTGCGTTTTTTTCTGTTTGTTGGTATGCTGTGTTCCGTGGGTTGATGTTGTTCATTATGCTTGGTTGGAGGAGCTAAGTTCAAATCCTTCACATATCTACATGCTGCAAAACATTCAGTTCTACCAGCCGCCGTGGCGAAGTGGTTAGCGTTGCGGACTGACGGCTGGGAGGACGCGAGTTCGAATCCCAGCGGAGGTGGGTTTTTCAGCCTGTGGCTGGCTCCTACCCAGAGCTGAGTGTGCCCTGGGCTTAAATAGGGAGACTGGGACCACGCCGTTGAGTGTCATCCACTTCAAGGATGCGTCTTTGGGTGTGTTGCTCTACCTGACCAACACTGCATGTGTCTGTATCTCTCGGGCCTGGTTAACGCCGCATATCATTATGACAGGAAGAGTAGAGTACAGCCTTGTCACGCAGTCCCAAACCAAAATGGACCTACATAGCAACATCGTCATCGTCATCCTTCTCCTTCATCAGCATCAATATAAACAAAACAGTCTCAAAGTCTGTGGCCTTTCATGCCCTGCTCTAATGGTGACCTCAGTTTCGATACCCATCCACTTCCGTACTTGGGGTGAGTCCTGTCAATGTCTTCAGTGTCTGCAGATTCATGGGGGGCTGTTGTTTGAGGGATGTGGTGGCGGTCTCCACTCTGGGAGGGATGCTCTCTCAGTCTGGCTCCGCGACTAAGCCATTATTGTTTTTAGTAGGGGGCTTAGTAGGTGGTGTCCTAAGTACATTAAATAAGAACAAG
>NC_134879.1:16604362-16634362 GCF_041734735.1 Babylonia areolata
GAAAGAGAGAGAGGAAGAAAGAAAGAAAGAAAGAAGAAAGAAAGAGAGAAAAACCAGTCAATCAGTGGTCTTGGAAAGAAAGAAAGGAGGAAAAAAGGAAAGAAAGAAAGAAAAAAAGAAAAAAAAACAGTCAATCAGTGGTCTCGGAAAGAAAGAAAAGAAAAAAGAGAGAGAAAGAAAGAAAACAAACAAAACAAACACAGTCAGTAGTCTCACCTCATCTGAATCCAGGTCCAGATCGTCGTGCATGGCTAACACACGGGGGGGCGGGGCAGCTGACGTCACGTCATGCCCTAAAGATCCACCATCAGGTCCTCAACAGGTCAGGAAGCGGAAGGGAGGAAACACATCCCTGTCTTCACGTCGGTCCCAGCATTCCGTTTCCACGCACCCGTAGCTCTCCTACCCACGTATCACTGATACATATCTCAGCAGTAGGTGGAAAAAAAAGTTTTTTCCTTCCCTCTCTCTCTCTCTTTCTCTTTTTGTTTCTTGCCCTCTCCTCTTTTGCAAGCACACGTTTCCACACTAAACAAGATTCCTGGGCTTTTCAGGCATCGATCTTGTAGACAGAATGAAGGCAAAAAAATAGTGACGATCCCGGTTACTCACTGTTAGTTGTTCAGGTCTGAGGAAAACAACATTCTTCAAGGATGTATTCTCATAACCGGTGTTATATTAGATATGTTGTTTTGGGAGTCAAATTATTTACCAGATTGGAATGAAATTGTTTCTTCATTGATTATTTCACTGAAGATACTTGCAAATAAAAAAAAGACGATCTTATCACTGATGCTGCTTGCCGAAAAAACAACAACAACAAAATTAAAAAAAATAACAGAGTAATATTAGTTTAGTTGCACGAAGACTGGAAAAAATCAATGACAATAAAAATATGATTACACATCAAATATTTCGATCAATCCCATTTAGAATGATCGCTATCCTTTCAGAATTTATGTTGGTGGTCTCCCTGGGTCTTCGGAATGGTCAACGCATCAGAAGTACACTTCGTTTCCATATATCCATATTCAGTCCCTGTTCAAAACACAACCCGACGTTTTGGGAAGCTTTAACGTTACGAATAGTTTTCTTTAACGATCTACATGTTTGAAATTCCATGATACACATCCCAGTTCGGAATTTGATAGAATAATAGGTGTTTGAATAATCTATGTTACATATCTTTTTCGGAACCCAAATATTCTATTTCCATTCAGTCTATAAATTCTTCATATCGTGGAAAGGATATAAAAAAAAAGACACACGCAGTACATTCTCTTTAAGGAAAAAAAAAAAGAATGCTGATTGTTCTGTTGCTGTTATACTCTGTCAGCACTTTTCTCCTGTCGCGCTGAATTCGAAACACAACAAAACGATCATTCTATTTCTTCACAACTTGCGCACTTTCAGTTTGCTGCATCTGCTAGAAATTATACAAAAACAAACACACACTATTGGGTTTTTTTGTTTGTTTTTATTTTTACTCTCTCTCTCTTGTTGTTTTCTTGTGTGTGCCAAAGAAATTATGCACGCCATTCAGGAAACATCAATATCCACAGCATTGTTCTGGCAAAGGTTCTCTGTAAAAAGCGAATGCGTCCGTGGGCTGAAGCGGACGGGCCCAGAGGCGGCACGCTGTTTGCGGACTCAGCACGGTTATGGAAATAAGCCTGGAGTCGGTGCCAGACGCTCTGCCCATGTGATTCATAAAACCCTGGGGTCAGTCGGACAGAAAGCACTGGAAAGTGTTTTCTCTGTACAACCAGCGCAAAGAAGGAATGATGCTGACTCTTTTTCTTTTCTTTTCTATGTTGTCGTCGTTGTTGTCGTTGTTGTTGTTGCTGTTGTTAATTCTGAACGCACAATGGCACGCGACCAACGCCGCCTATGAATACATTGCTCCGATTTCTCTTGATGCCAGGGACTACCAACGGACTCACAAACTGTTATTGTCCTGTTATCTTCCTTACGTCAGTCACGTGTGTGTGTCTTGTCATAGTGGCGCATGCTGTCCTCACCCCCACGCACCACATCAGACCTTTTCTCATTACCACAGATGTCAGTTTGGTGGGGGAGGTTTTTTTTCCTTTGTCAGGAATTCTGGTGAATATCCCAGGTTTCTGTAGTTCTCTGTAACACAGGGCTCATATTAGTGCATTCTAATTATGATTTTTGTCGTTGTTGTCTTCAATACAGTTTTTTTTTTTTTAAGCAAGAACAAAAAAACAACAACGAAAAACAAAGAGAAAAGAGGATTAAAGTGAACGAAGAGAAACTGAAAGAAATCAAGTGCAAATGCAACGGAATCCTGTAATCTTTGGTACTGT
Source organism: Babylonia areolata (assembly GCF_041734735.1). NCBI lineage: Eukaryota > Metazoa > Mollusca > Gastropoda > Neogastropoda > Buccinidae > Babylonia > Babylonia areolata. The sequence goes on from NC_134879.1 coordinate 16,606,693, forward strand.
ATATATATATATATATATATATATATATATATATATGTGTGTGTGTGTGTGTGTGTGTGTGTGTGTGTGTGTGTGTGTGTGTGTGTGTGTGTGTGTGTGTGTGTGATTGCTTTCACTTCTGTACCCTTGCCTGAAGAAGCTGTTTTTACAGTGAAAATTTGCTGCCTTTTTAGAATACAAGTTTTTAAAGACATGAAGAGCCTGCTATTTATTGTTGATATATATATATATATATATATATATATATATATATATATATATATATATATATATATATATATATATATATATATATATGATCACTGGAATCTTCCGCTTCCCAATGTAATTCCTAACAGATGCTGGAAAGAGAATTGGACTGAATAATCATATTCATGGCCGGGAGAGTTTTCCGGCTTTGTCAGAAACTGGTTTGTTTCGGTACTTTCTTCACTGTTCTTGTGGCTGCTTCCTTTGGGGTTATGAGACAGAGGTGGTTGTTTCTTGTTTGTTTTGTTGTTGTTATGGTCGATGATGATTTTTTTTCTCTCTCTAAGTTCGATCCTTCTGCCGTTTTAGTGTGTGTGTGTGTGTGTGTGTGTGTGTGTGTGTGTGTGTGTGTGTGTGTGTGCGTTTGTCATTAATTGAACGTTTATTCAATAAAGTGACGGTGTGTGTGTATCCATGCGTGCGTGCGTGCGTGCGCGCTCGCGTGTTTTTGTGTATGTGTGCGCGTGTGAATATATATGTGTGTGTGTGTGTGTGTGTGTGTGTGTGTGTGCGCGCGCGTGTGTGTATCTGTGTGTGTGTGTGTGTGTGTGTGTGTTGTGTGTATGTGTGTATGTGTGTGTGTGTGTGTGTGTGTGTGTGTGTGTGTGTGTGTGTTTCCAAAGGTCGTACTATCAGGATCACGTTAGCAGTGGCAGTTATTTACATCCCAAATGAACACTTTTTTAAAATTTTTTATCTTTGTCTCTTGTCAAGCAGGGCGCTTGGGAGTGGAGTCCCATATCTGGAGATATTATTTCATTTTGATCCTGGAGAAGCGTGCAGCGTCCGAAAATGTTTCCATGATCCAGCTCACCGGAAAAGACAATGAATAAAAACGGGGTCCCGTGTGCAACGTGAATTATCACACATGAAATAAGTCATGACAAGATGCTTCTTGTGCCAACTGTTGAAGTTTAATCACACTTTGCTCTCTTCGTTCGGTTGTTTCTGTTTTTACGGCGGCGGCGGCGGCCCCTTACCCCCCCACATCAAAAGAACAAATTTACCCCTCCAAAGACTTTTACATCTCTCCCTCTCCACTTCAAAAAGAACTTTTGCCACACTCAAAGAAACGTCCCCAGCGAATTACATGCCAAAACACGCACCCTTCCACTGAAAAGAAAGGCGCCTCTCTCTCTCTCTCTCTCTCGCGCGCGCGCGCTCTCCGGGTCCCCTCCTCGTGTAAAGTAAACTTTTTTTATTCGCCCGGAAAGCAAATGATCAGCGGCAATTCATCACACACACACAAAAAAAACACCACTCGGGTGAATCACACGGGCCGATCGATGAAATTCCATCTCGTGGCTTTCAGCTTTCGCCAGTCCGCCCCTCTGAGAGAGAGAGGGGGAAAAAAAAGAAGAAAACAAAAGAAAAAAGAAAGAAAGAAAGAACAGGGGGTAAAAAAAAAAAAAAGTCAGCATCACTTCACTGCTCCCTTCCCTGGCTGTGGTGCCATGGCAAGCTGATTACGTTCCTGAATGGGGGGAGTGGTACCATCCTGCTGCCCACCGCCAGCCCCTCCCCACAAACCAACGAACAAGTCTGCAAAAAGGGAACCGATCCCCCTCTGATCTGGAATGACTACAGTGAGTTGACTTGACTTGACTGACTCGCAGTTGAATGATAGCGCAGAACATGTGACGCTGCCGTTGCCTGCTGCCGCAGCAAGCCACGGCGATCAATTCCACTCCATTCCCTTCCTCTCTTCCCCTCCCTACACCCTTCCCTTCCCTGCCTGGCTGCCTGCCACACACGGCACGGGGTCCGCTTTGAACCACCCCTCAGCGATTCCGCATCGCTGCCTGCCTATAGCAGCTCACCGTCACGCTATCGTGAAACCCCAAACCTTCCGCGTTGCTGACGACGCCGTGGGTTGCTGGGTTAGCTGGGGGTGGGTGGGGAGTAAACAACATGGCGGTCGTTGACGTGACCCGGATGTTGGATTCATTGTTGGTGTTATTGAACTGTGATGTTGCTGTTGTTGATGTCGTTGTTGTCGTTGTTGTTGTTGTTGTTGTAGGACTGTCGACAGCATGACATTGTGGCGTTGGATTTCTTTTCTTTCTTTCTTTTTTTTTTTTTTTTTTTGCGTGTTGGATTGGACAGTTATTGTACAGTCGTGTTGTACTGTACTGTTGTACAATGATGTTGTTGTTGGACTGTCGTGCTGTACTGTACTGTTGGACGATGATGTTGTTGTTGGACTGTCGTGCTGTACTGTACTGTTGGACTATGTTGTTGTTGTTGTTGGACTGTCGTGCTGTACTGTACTGTTGGACTATGATGTTGTTGTTGTACTGTCGTGTTGCACTGTACTGTTGTACAATGATGTTGTTGTTGTACTGTCGTGTTGCACTGTACTGTTGTACTATGATGTTGTTGTTGTACTGTCGTGTTGCACTGTACTGTTGTACTATGATGTTGTTGTTGTACTGTCGTGTTGCACTGTACTGTTGTACAATGATGTTGTTGTTGTACTGTCGTGTTGCACTGTACTGTTGTACTATGATGTTGTTGTTGTACTGTCGTGTTGCACTGTACTGTTGTACTATGATGTTGTTGTTGTACTGTCGTGTTGTACTGTACTGTTGTACTATGATGTTGTTGTTGTACTGTCGTGCTGTCCACTGTACTGTTGTACTATGTTGTTGTTGTACTGTCGTGTTGTACTGTACTGTTGGACGATGATGTTGTTGTTGGACTGTCGTGTTGCACTGTACTGTTGGACTATGTTGTTGTTGTTGTACTGTCGTGTTGTACTGTACTGTTGGACGATGTTGTTGTTGTTGGACTGTCGTGTTGCACTGTACTGTTGGACGATGATGTTTTTGTTGTACTGTCGTGTTGTACTGTGCTGTTGGATGATGATGTTGTTGTTGGACTGTCGTGTTGTACTGTACTGTTGGACGATGTTGTTGTTGTTGGACTGTCGTGCTGAACTGTACTGTTGGACTATGTTGTTGTTGTTGGACTGTCGTGTTGTACTGTACTGTTGGACTATGTCGTTGTTGTTGTATGGACTGTCGTGCTGTACTGTACTGTTGGACGATGTTGTTGTTGTTGGACTGTCGTGCTGTACTGTACTGTTGGACGATGTTGTTGTTGTTGGACTGTCGTGTTGTACTGTACTGTTGGACGATGTTGTTGTTGTTGGACTGTCGTGTTGTACTGTACTGTTGGACGATGATGATGTTGTAGGACTGTCGTGTTGTACTGTACTGTTGGACGATGATGTTGTTGTTGGACTGTCGTGTTGTACTGTACTGTTGGACGATGATGTTGTTGTTGGACTGTCGTGCTGTACTGTACTGTTGGACGATGTTGTTGTTGTTGGACTGTCGTGTTGTACTGTACTGTTGGACGATGTTGTTGTTGTTGGACTGTCGTGCTGTACTGTACTGTTGGACTATGATGTTGTTGTTGGACTGTCGTGCTGTACTGTACTGTTGGACTATGTTGTTGTTGGACTGTCGCGTTGTACTGTACTGTTGGACGATGTTGTTGTTGTTGGACTGTCGTGCTGTACTGTACTGTTGGACTCTGATGTTGTTGTTGTACTGTCGTGCTGTACTGTACTGTTGGACTATGTTGTTGTTGTTGGACTGTCGTGCTGTACTGTACTGTTGGACTATGATGTTGTTGTTGTTGTACTGTCGTGCTGTACTGTACTGTTGGACGATGATGTTGTTGTTGGACTGTCGTGCTGTACTGTACTGTTGGACTATGATGTTGTTGTTGGACTGTCGTGCTGTACTGTACTGTTGGACTATGATGTTGTTGGACATGTCGTGCTGAACTGTACTGTTGGACTATGTTGTTGTTGTTGTTGGACTGTCGTGCTGTACTGTACTGTTGGACTATGATGTTGTTGTTGGACTGTCGTGCTGTACTGTACTGTTGGACGATGATGTTGTTGTTGGACTGTCGTGCTGTACTGTACTGTTGGACTATGATGTTGTTGTTGTACTGTCGTGTTGTACTGTACTGTTGGACTATGATGTTGTTGTTGGACTGTCGTGCTGTACTGTACTGTTAGACTATGTTGTTTTTGTTGTTGTACTGTTGTGTTGTACTGTACTGTTGGACTATGATGTTGTTGTTGGACTGTCGTGCTGTACTGTACTGTTGGACTATGTTGTTGTTGTTGTTGTTGTACTGTCGTGCTGTACTGTACTGTTGGATGATGTTGTTGTTGGACTGTCGTGCTGTACTGTACTGTTGGACTATGATGTTGTTGTTGGACTGTCGTGCTGTACTGTACTGTTGGAATATGTTGTTGGGCTGTTGTCTTTGGCTCTATGGTGTTTGATTCTGGTGTCTTTTTGTTTTGTTTGCTTTTGCTGATAAAATTTCCATGGTTACCGCATTGATCAAGGAAGGTATGTACTTATATATATATATATATATATATATATATATATATATATATATATATATATATATATATATATATATATATATCTAAGCAGGTAAATCGATATAAGATAAGTTTCAAGATGTCAGTCCTCTCGGACCACAGAGTTTGCCTGTCAGTGATGGACTACCGGTCAGTCTGCTGTAACCTGCCAACAATCCCACCGAGACACTCCTGTCTTTGTAGTCAATGCCTTTTCCCCTTCACAAACTGTAGCTCCAATCGTGCAAAAAAGGCGTCTGTGTCCCCTTGCAACAAGTCACCGTCTGGTACAGACAAAAAGGAAAAAAAGAAGAAGAAAAAAAAATACAGGGAGGGGTGCGAAGGGCTTTGAGGAGCCCAGCCAAGTAAAGTGATTAACTCACTCAGTACGGCCAGTCCTCTCTTCTCCTCTACACAGACCCCTCGGATGTCCAGTGGGTGTCTGAATGGCCCAACCTTTAGCTTCCGTCGTCAGAATTGTGGTATTATTTGTCAACATTCACCTCTTCAGTATAAGAGCCTTCCACTTACAATATTTTGATGGTGGTAATTGGGGTGAAACGCTGTTAACGTCGTCTCTTTCGCCGTTCGTATGGAGAGAGTTAAAGTGATGAGAAAAGGCTATCTCTCTTGGCAGTGCATGCCAAGTGCTATGGGAGAACGTTGAGCGAGAGGGCCACACGCACTCCTTTAGAACTGTAGTCATCGACAAGCTACGTGATCCATGCAGTCGTCTGATGTCCGTCACATTCAGATCTCTGTCTGTTCTAAAGGGAAATCCAAATACTGCAACATCAAGATTGTAGTCGTGATCCATGCAGTCGTCTGATGTTGGAGCGGTGCCCAGTGGTGCTGTGTGCCCTGACTAGGAAGCGAGTGTTCACGAGTTCGTGTCCCGCACCGGACAAGGAATGTTTCAACACACCTCTACGCTAGACCTTACTTAAGCTGTGGTCTGGGTGCAAGACTTTTCGGAAAAGACAATAACTAAACCTGGGTTCCCGTGTGCAACGTGAATTATCACACATGAAATAACTCATGAACAAAAAAAAGTGTTGTCTCTTGAAAGTTTCCGTAGAAAAAAAAAGAGAAGATATTGCTTGTAGAACTAAAAAATTCCACTTGCAAAACAACAACAAAATAAGACTGGTGCTGACTGTAGTGACGTGCTCTCAGCTGGAAAGAAATACAGTACAATACAATACAATGCAATACAATACAATACAATGCAATACAACACAACACAATAAATACGATACAACACAATACAGCACAATACAATAAATACAATACAATGCAATGCAACGCAGCGCAATACACTACAATACAATGCAATGCAACACAACACAACACAACACAACACAACACAACACAACACAACACAACACAACTCAACGCAACGCAACGCAACGCAACGCAACGCAACGCAACACAATACGATACAATGCAATACAATGCAATACAATACAACACAACACAACACAATCCCAACACAATCTCAAGCCATTCATCATAACAACTCAACTCACCACCACTTGGTATGCAAATGAAAACTACACGGAGGGGACAGAATGGGCCGAGAAGGCGAGTGGACACTCTCTCTTGGACCCAGTCGAATTTCAGCGAACAACACTGCGGTTTCACCAACTGCGGTTCACACAAAGAAAAGAGATATAAGCTGATACGACATCGACAGGCTTCATTAACAGTATCACATGAATCAAGCAGAGTATTCCATTCAGTGCAATCAAAACAGTCTTTCAGTTCTTCCACAACTCTCAAGCGTCTATACTTTCACACACTTGTTTGTAATTGGTTATGCTTGTATTTCAGATCTCTATAGATTCTGTTATAATCTGATGTTCCATTTGGAGCAAGAACAACTTATTTGTAAGCACGAGGCGAGTTTCCATAGCAAAGGTCCAGTGTTTGATTTTTTTACGGGTCTCACAGGTAACATACTGTTCAACAGAGGGTAAAAATGTCTTCAAACTGAACTGATAAAAAAAATCGCCAAGCAATAAACACGGGGCGTCTTGTGATAGAAGTTGCAGGGAACGGACAGTGTCGGTGAACTCCGAGGCAGCACGTGAAACACAAGAAGAAGGCGGAACATAGCACACTGCGAGAAAGATGTGGCCAAAATTCCCGGGGCAGAAACCGTGGCTGTAATGACACGGACAACAGTTCAACATCGAGGCGTGCACCGTTGTTTTGGCACTGTCACGCTGGACCTGTCACACCAGTTTTCTTTGACGTTCAGGCACACGCCATCGCTTTTTATTATTATTATTATTATTTTGTTTTAAATTTTTACCGTCACATTCAAATCTCTGTCTGTTCCAAAGGGAAATCCAAATACTGCAACATCAAGATTGTAGTCGCTGATTTTATCACCAAACCACGTTTCTGTTGATCAAACACATTAAACAGAAGTCTCCGTATTGACTCGTAAACCTGACATTGGCCTGCAGTTCTTCAAATTTAAAATTTCTTCCGTTTGGCCGAATAGAACGAACGTTTGATAAAAAAGAAAAAGAAAAAAAAAAGATAGTGGGTGGTGGTGGGGGGGGGGGGGGGGGTGTTCTTGTTCTTTTCACTCCTCATTTCTTTCCTCTCTTCCGTGTTCGTCGTCTGTCAGTACTGTGGTGACTACTGTCGTTACTGTCTGTTTTATTTTATTTATTTTTGTTTTATATCAGACAGGAAACATTCATAGCAAGAGGGAAGACAGTTACAAACAGACAAACAGAAGCAGCAGAGTATCACGCGTGTATCACAAACGTACGGTACCTGTACCTCGAAGGCCGCCATTTTCAAACGGGGAAAGACCAAACCAACACACTGCACACGTTAATGAATATAAGAATCACAGTCACCGCAAGTCGTATGAATCCCATTTTCAGAATCATGACACACACACATAGATCACTGACGCCACTCTGGCTGAAGGGAACAAGTCACAGACAATCACGGGTGAAAAACATAAACAAACAAGACGAACAGCATAGCAGCTTGCCCCACCCTAGCGAAGCGCCACGCTCTCATCTTCTCAATGTCCAGTGCGTTTCGGAAAGGGCAGGAGGGTGGGGGGTGGGGTGGGGAGCGGGGGAGGGGAGGGAATTTCCTGTTTTTCTCGTGATGCAAGCTGGACGGACGCAAGAGAGTGTGGACGTGGACAAGTACTAGGCGTATTGCAGGGATCAGGCTGGTGTGCGATGGTGCATAGCGTTTTGTGTCCGCGCCCCATGGTTCATGTAGTATAGGTGGATACAAGATACAAAATACAAGGATGCTTCACCATCTCTAAGAGAGAAATTATTGACACGTCTTGCTGACAAAAAAAGAGATTTATATGCATTACCTCCACAGAACACCACAATGCCCGACCATGCTCCCATTCTAAAACGAACACCCGTTCGTAGTTAACATAATTTTTATGCCCAACATAGCGGTGATCATATCATTCACGTTCAACTTCGTTCAGTGATCTAGACTACGTAACCAACATAGCGGTGATCATATAATTCACGTTCTACTTCGTTCAGTGATCTAGACTACGTAACCAACATAGCGGTGATCATAGACTACGTAACCAACATAGCGGTGATCATGTAATTCACGTTCTACTTCGTTCAGTGATCTAGACTACGTAACCAACATAGTGGTGATCATAGACTACGTAACCAACATAGCGGTGATCATATAATTCACGTTCTACTTCGTTCAGTGATCTAGACTACGTAATCAACATAGCGGTGATCATATAATTGACGTAAAACTTCGTTCAGTGATCTAGACTACGTAACCAACATAGCGGTGATCATAGACTACGTAACCAACATAGCGGTGATCATATATTTCACATTATACTTCGTTCACTGATCTAGACTACGTAATCAACATAGCGGTGATCATATAATTCACGTTCTACTTCGTTCAGTGATCTAGACTACGTAACCAACATAGCGGTGATCATATAATTCACGTTCTACTTCGTTCAGTGATCTAGACTACGTAATCAACATAGCGGTGATCATATATTTCACGTTATACTTCGTTCACTGATCTAGACTACGTAATCAACATAGCGGTGATCATATAATTCACGTTATACTTCGTTCACTGATCTAGACTACGTAATCAACATAGCGGTGATCATATAATTCACGTTATACTTCGTTCACTGATCTAGACTACGTCAAACGGAAAACGGATGGAAGTAAACAGACTGTATATAAAATGATAAAACGTAAAATACAATGCATACATAACCAATAAGATATTTGATTTGATACTCAGACATAATTCAGGCATGCTAACGCATATACACACAGTTAAAGGGGAGTACGAAAATACACTGAAATACAAAATACGATGCGCGCATTACCAATAAAAATACTCAATTTGATAATCACATATACCACAGACATATCAGTCACACTGCTGTAGAAATATTCTCATAAATAATCACATACAACGAAGACACGCATATATGATTGCACACATAGAAATATTCTCATAAATAATCTCATACAACGAAGACACGCATATATGATTGCACACATAGAAATATTCTCATAAATAATCTCATACAACGAAGACACGCATATATGATTGCACACATAGAAATATTCTCATAAATTATCTCATACAACGAAGACACGCATATATGATTGCACACATAGAAATATTCTCGTAAATAATCCCATACAACGAAGACACGCATATATGATTGCACACATAGAAATATTCTCGTAAATAATCACATACAACGAAGACACGCATATATGATTGCACACATAGAAATATTCTCATAAATAATCACATACAACCAAGACACGCATATATGATTGCACACATAGAAATATTCTCATAAATTATCACATACAACGAAGACACGCATATATGATTGCACACATAGAAATATTCTCATAAATAATCCCATACAACGAAGACACGCATATATGATTGCATACATAGAAATATTCTCATAAATAATCTCATACAACGAAGACACGCATATATGATTGCATACATAGAAATATTCTCGTAAATAATCACATACAACGAAGACACGCATATATGATTGCACACATAGAAATATTCTCGTAAATAATCACATACAACGAAGACACGCATATATGATTGCACACATAGAAATATTCTCGTAAATAATCACATACAACGAAGACACGCATATATGATTGCATACATAGAAATATTCTCGTAAATAATCCCATACAACGAAGACACGCATATATGATTGCATACATAGAAATATTCTCGTAAATAATCCCATACAACGAAGACACGCATATATGATTGCACACATAGAAATATTCTCGTAAATAATCCCATACAACGAAGACATGCATATATGATTGCATACATAGAAATATTCTCGTAAATAATCCCATACAACGAAGACATGCATAATTATATGATTGCATATATCTCAGACCTGAAATGCAATACGCGAAGGTAAGACATTACATACAGAGCCCAACCATACGAATTTCTGTGTATTGTTTGAAAGAGACTGAGGACTGTTACTCTGGTCGATCGATTCCGCAGAAACACATTGCATCAGTGTTTAATCTTTTTCTTTCTTTTTTTAACATTTTTTTTTTCGCCACGTCGACTCCATCCTTGAACACAAATCCCGATCACAGGGGAACAGTGGCCAAGAGGCAGAGCGCCCGATGAGGAAGCGAGTATCCAATCGGGTTCGATTCCCGTAGGGACCCGGTATTTTACTGCACCTTGAAAGATCATCTGGGTGCTCTCAACTTTCGGATGAGAGAATAAACCGAAGTAGGCTTACCATGTACACCACGCACTTAGTGCATGTAAAAGAACTGATGGGCGCAATAGTCGGGTGGTTAAAACGTTGAACTTTCAATCTGAGGGCCCCGGGTTCGAATCTCGGTAACGGCGCCTGGTGGGTAAGGGGTGGAGATTTTTCCGATCTCCCAGGTCAACATATGTACAGACCTGCTAGTGCCTGAACCCCCTTCATGTGTATACGCACGCAGAAGACCAAATACGCACGTTAAAGATCCTGTCATCCATGTCAGAGTTCGGTGGGTTATGGAAACAAGAATATACCCAGCATGCACACCCCCGAAAGCGGAGTATGGCTGCCTTCGTGGCGGGGTAAGAACGGTCATACACATAAAAGCCCACTCGTGTGCATACGAGTGAACGTGGGAATTGCAGCCCACAAACGAAGAAGAAGAAGAAGAACCCATAGCATCAGGAAAGTTGTCCACGTTGACAGTAAAACATGGACACTTTCAGACAGAAAAAGAACAGAAACGAAGCTCTCTGATGGTATGTATTCCTGAGAACTGGATCCGGAAAATGTGAATGAGACTCAGCACAGGAAATGTTGACAGAAGAATTGCAACGTCTGTGGCTGTCAGATATGACAGGGTTGTCCTGGCACATGGTCAAGTCTTGCTGACCAATGAATTGGAAATAGTAGGTTTGGACCTGTAGATAAAGCAAAGATTGTGTTGTTTTACGGAGCAAAGGCTTCTACCGTGGGTTTTTTTTGTAGGCGCTAATGGTATTAAAAACAGGGTGCCGTTCACTTTATTGGCTATACTTTCAATTATCCCAAAAGCGCCAGTGGATATTTGCAACTGGTCGCCGTCTAGGACAAGGAAAAAAAATCAAGAAAGGGGTGGCCTTCACTTGAGCAAAAGTAATTTGACTGATGAGGAAATGCTGCCACTCTCAACCATTCCAAGGGAAATGAGCAACGGAGAGCGTCATGTAATGGCAACAAACCGCAGTTTTAGTAGACAGTGTTCGATGAGTCAGAGAGGAAAGGGAAGGGTAAGTGTGTGTGTGTGTGTGAGGGGGGAGGGGGGTAAGTAGGCGGGGGCTTGGCGGGGGACTGGGAATTGGTGGGGGGTGAGGGGGGTTCCGATTTCTTCGGCTGGGAAGTGGGCGGGAGGCAAGGAAGCGTAGAAAAGTGGTGGTGAAGAGTCGTGATTTGTCGCGGTCTGCACAGGGGGATGTTTGGAGCCTGAGACAGAGTCATTGAATGGAGAGATCCTGTTTGAAATTGACTTGGAACTGTGTTGCTCGACTGATTTATTTGTCATTCATTATTGTATAATTGTGTGGTTTTTTTTTTAAAGCAGCACTTAGTGCATTATCGATACCATATTTAGAAAATTAAAGCTGCGAGCCAAACTACTACACGTTCTTCGTAGGATAAAACCATAATTATTATCATATTACCCGCTGACACTTTAGCATATATCCTCGTGATATAATATTCGGGATGTACATGTCTGGCAGCGATGAAGATTTCAGTTTCACTTTCTCAAGGAGGCGTCACTTCGTTCGGACAAATCCATACACGCTACACCACATCTGTTGAGCAGATGCCTGACCAGCAGCATAACCCAACGCGCTTAGTCAGGCCTTGAGTGCATGCTTACATATTTGTGTACCTATGAAGGTGGATTTCATTTTACGTAATTTCGCCAGAGGACAACACTCTCGTTGCCATGGGTTCTTTTTCAGTGCGCCAAGTGCGTGCTGCACATGGGACCTCGGTTTATCGTCTCATCCGAAAGACTAGACGCTCAGTTTGATTTTCCAGTCAAACTTAGGAGAAAGGGCGAGAGCGGGATTCGAACCCACACCCTCACGGACTCTCTGTATTGGCAGCTGAGCGTCTTAACCATTCTGCCACCTTCCTCCTTGATGAAGAGCTCATGACGGTTCACTCCAACTATTTGGTACGGGCAAGGATCTGAAGACTCAACACATGACTAATTTAAAACAACAAGAATGACTGTTTGTGGACATCTGGTGAGGACAGATTCTACTGTAGCACAGTAGTTATCAGGCGATGTACAGTTTCGGCCTTTTCAGGCTTTCGTGCGGACTTGAATTTCGTTTTCGGGATACCACTTGGAAGACTGGGCCGGGTTGCGTATTTCCGTGTATCGCCATATATTTCCTGACCCAACCTTGTACAACCTCTTGAAGAACTATGAGGCCTGTTTGATATCAGGATACACTATAAAAGAAGCAGCAGAGTATAACCTTACCTTCAAGTCTGAAAGCAAAATACTTCATACTTCGGACTCACCAACCTACCGATGAAATGATTAAAATAATGCATACAATATGCATGTGAGTAATCGTTTGGTTTGTTTCATAGTTTTACGGATTTCACGAGATTGATATCCAAAGCAAAACAAGTAGATCATGTAGATTTCCTTTCCTTTCCTCCTGGCCAAAAAACAAACAAACAAAAAACAACAAAGAAACCCCTTCTAAAATCAATTTGCCAACAAAATCCATTTACGTGGTTTCACGTACCTGTGAAAGTGATTGCGTGAGAAAGCTCTCTGTTTAGCCGTAGCACCCACCCACCCACCCCCCCACGCCTCTCAACCGATACAGTCATCGATTCCTTTCCTCTCTACTGGTGCGTGGAGAGGTGCGGAAGTTGTGTAAACATGTGACTTGTTTACCATTGATTGCTGTTCCAGCAGTCTGGCAAAATGCCGTCTCTTTCTGTGGAAGTCTGAGTCTGAGTCTGAGTCTGGGTCGTTCGTCGTTTGTCTGCGAGCAAACACGGTGACTGATGCCGGGCATGTTGCTGGATTGTTCTACAGTTCTCTCTCCCTCCCTCCTTACCTGCCTCCACCCCTCTCTTTCTCTGCCTCTGTCTCTCTGTCTCTCTCTGTCTCTGTCTCTCTCTCTCCCTCTCGCAGCATGATTACACACCAATCTGCCCATCTATCTTTTGTCTTTTTCTTCTTCTTTCTGTCCCTCTCTCTGTGTCTTACTCTGTCCTTTCTCTCTTTTCTACCCTTTGTTTGCTTTACATATATTGGCGCTGTTCTATATAATGGATGTTAACACGGAAGCCCCCCCCCCCACCCCCACCCCCCTTACCCCTGTTGTCACGGGCAGAAAGGCCTAAACAATAAACAATTCAGACTTCAGACTTCTCTCCCTCTCGCATTTCTTTTTTCTGTCACCATTATTATCGTTCTTGCCCAGAGGGCCGGATGTAAACAAGTACTTTGTACTTACTCCTTCACCCTCTTAAAATAAAATTTCGTTCATTCGTTCGTTCGTTCGTTCGTTCTCTCCCCCTCTCTCTCACTCTCTCTCACTCTCTCTCTCCGTCTGTCTGTCTGTTTCTGTCTGTCCTTCTCTCTCTCTCTCTGTCTGTGTCTCTCTGTCTGTCTGTCTCTCTCTCTCTCATTCTCTCTCTCTCTCTCTGTCCGTCTGTCTGTCTATCTGTCTGTCTGTTCTTCTTCTCTCTCTCTCTCTCAAGGTATGGGCCAGAGGCCGGATATTGAAATACTTTTAACTTTGACTCTCTCCCTTCCTCTCCCCCCCCCCCCCCCCTCTGTCTCTTTCTCTGTCTATATATCTATTTCACAGCATGCTCACTTTCCAAACAGTTACTGGCAGGGTTGGCAGTCGTAGAAAAATGAGAGAAGGTTGAGACGGATTGGAAAAAGAGGCAGAGGGAATGAAATTGAGGAGATATCGGTGGTTAAGGGGAAGCACAGAGAGAGAGAGAGAGAGGGGGGGGGAGAGAGAGGGTGGAGAGAGAGAGAGAGAATGAATGAATGGATGAATGGATGAATGAATGAATGAATGAATCTTTATATTCCAACGGTGAAGATATTAGCACTTTGGCCGACTTACACACATAAACACACACACACACACACACACACACACACACACACACACACACACACACACACACACACACACACACACACACACACACACACAGAGAAACAGACAGGCAGACGGAGACACAGAGACGGAGACAAATTGGGGACAGAGAGTGAGGCTGAGTGGGTGGTAAACAGATGGATGCGGACGCAGATTCACGGGTAACTCATGGAAGAAGAAGAAGAAGAAGAAGAAGAAGAAGAAGAAGAAGAAGAAGAAGAAGAAGAAGGAGGAGGAGAGGAGGAGGAGGAGCAAGAGGAGGAGGAGGAGAAGAAGAAGAAGAAGAAGAGGAGGAGAGGAGGAGAGGAGAGAAGAAGAAGAAGAAGAAGAAGAAGAAGAAGAAGGAGGAGGAGGAGGAGGAGGAGGAGCAAGAGGAGGAGGAGGAGAAGAAGAAGAAGAAGAAGGAGGAGGAGGAGGAGGAGGAGGAGGAGGAGGAGAAGAAGAAGAAGAAGAAGAAGAAGAAGAAGGAGGAGGAGGAGGAGGAGGAGGAGGAGAAGAAGAAGAAGAAGAAGGAGGAGGAGGAGGAGGAGGAGGAGAAGAAGAAGAAGAAGAAGAAGAAGAAGAAGAAGAAGGAGGAGGAGGAGGAGAAGGAGAAGAAGAAGAAGAAGAAGGAGGAGGAGGAGGAGGAGGAGAAGGAAAAATAAAGAGACAGACAGACAGACAAAGACAGACGGACGGAGAGACAGACAGACAAACAGATACAGACACAAACGCAGACACAAACAAAGTGATCCAGATACAGTGACAGACACAAGGAATTAGGCAAGCAGACAGACAATCTGTAGATGGACAGACACATAAAATGGACGGACGGACAGACAGACAGACAGACAGACAGACAGGCAGACAGGCAGGCAGACAGGCAGCCACAGGGAGAAAGTGGGAAAACGAAACCAGGACAAATAATCACTAAACAACCAACATGCTCTGTTTCTATGGATGTTATAGATGTGACAGAGACATGCGATGGAAAAAAGCAACCCGCTGATTAGAAATTCCAATCATCTCACGCATCACGCACAGCAAAAAACAACAGCAAACAAACAAACAAACAAAAATAAAAATAACAACAACACCCCCCCAAAAAAACACACCAAAAAAACAAAAAAACAAACAAAAAAACAACAACAACAAAAAACAAAAAAACAACAAAAAAACAAAACAAAACAAAACAAAAAAAACCAAAAACGATGCGAAGGTTCAAAACAATAAACACTTTTATTTTTCTTAAAAAAAACATTGGGGGGACGTTGCAAGTCAAGTACATTTTGTTCTGGCATGTAGAGAATGCAGCAACATCATACGAAATGTGTGAGCTCGAATTAGCATTTACTGATACATGGATATTCTCCAGTGTGACAGCGAGAGCGTTGCCTACTACTGCAGAATTTAAAAAAATAAAAATAAAAAAAAATAAAAATAATACAGGACTGATTGAACTTGTTCCACCGCAGAATAGAGTTTGAATATTATGTCATTGAGATTCAGTGTGTTGACTTTGCCATCCGTTATTTGGCTAATATAATATCCAAGATATAGCCCTGCACAGCAAAAAAAAACCACCCCAAAACAACAACAAACAACTCCCCCCCCCCCCCCCCCTACAAAAACAAACAAAAAAATCAAACCCAGCTCTTCAATGTGGGATAGGAAATTTGATTTTATGTTTCAGACACATCAGCCCATGGTACGATTAAGAACTCACTGCAGTCTGCATTTTCAGACTTTCGGGACTCTTTGTGTTTTGTTTTGTTTTTAACTGTCGTGCTTTTAATCTTATTCAAAAATATATCAAAAGCGATGGAAATCAAATGGGTAAAATTATTCTCTTGAATAAAACCGAAGAAAAAAATATAAGAGAAAAAGAAGAAGAAAGAAAGAAAGAAAGAAAAAGACAGACAGTTAGACAGACAAAGAAAGAAAGAAAGAAACACTTTGCCAACACAATCCTTTTACATGTCTTTTAAGAATTTTCATTTTTTTTTTTTTTTTTTTTTTTTTAAACCTGTGGAAAAGCGATTGCGTGAGAAAGCTCTCCACATTTTTCCAAACACACAGCTCTGACAGCGAGACGACGGCTGCTGTTATCGATCGTTCTCTGCCTACAGGTGTGTGCAATGGAGGGAGAGGGAGAGGGAGAGGGGGAGGAGGGTGTGGGGGTGGGTGGGGTAGGGTGGAAGGTGTTGTGTAAACAGGGAACCGTTTCCCATGAATTGCTTGCTGTTCCCCTATTTATTTTTTTATTTTTTTTTTTGTACGCTTATAGTTGACTTCATTAAGTTTTTGCGCCTTATGAATATTATTATTGGTAGTTTTTTTTATGTATTTATCTATTATTTATTTATTTATTTATTTACTTATTTCTTTTGTTATTATTATTTTTTTTTTATTCTCAAGGCCTGACAAAACGCGTTGTGTTACGCTACTGGTCAGGCATCTGCTTGACAGATGTGGTGTAGCGTATATGGATTTGTCCGAACGCAGTGACGCCTCCTTGAGCTACTGATACTGGTACTGATACTGATACTGATACTCCCCAGCATCCTGGGCTGGCGCCATGCATGACCACTGGCTGTCGGCCGTCCCTCTTTCTGCCGCAGTGTAAGCACAGCAGCCAGCCTGGGCCGTTCGTTCGCCGTTACTGGACGGGCCGCAATCGCCGAGTGGTTAAAGCGTTGGACTTTCTTCTTCTTCTTCTTCTTCTTCTTCTGCGTTCACTCGTATGCACACGAGTGGGCTTTTTACGTGTATGACCGTTTTTACCCCGCCATGTAGGCAGCCATACTCCGTTTTCGGGGGTGTGCATGCTGGGTACGTTCTTGTTTCCATAACCCGCCGAACGCTGACATGGATTACAGGATCTTTAACGTGCGTATTTGATCTTCTGCTTGCAAATACACGCGAAGGGGGTTCAGGCACTAGCAGGTCTGCACATATGTTGACCTGGGAGATCGTAAAAATCTCCACCCTTTACCCACCAGGCGCCGTCACCGTGATTCGAACCCGGGACCCTCAGATTGACAGTCCAACCCTTTAACCACTCGGCTATTGCGCCCGTCGTTGGACTTTCAATCTGAGGGTCCCGGGTTAGAATCACGGTGACGGCGCCTGGTGGGTAAAGGGTAGAGATTTTTGTACGATCTCCCAGGTCAACATAATTATGTGGAGACCTTGCCAGTGCCTGAACCCCCTTCGTGTGTATACTGCAAGCAGAAGATCAAATACGCACGTTAAAGATCCTGTAATCCATGTCAGCGTTGGCGGTGGGTTATGGAAACAAGAACAGACCCAGCATGCACGCCCCCGAAAGCGGAGTATGGCTGCCTACATGGCGGGTTAAAAACGGTCATACACGTAAAAGCCCACTCGCGTATATGCGAGTGAACGTGGGAGTTGTAGCCCAAGAACGCAGAAGAAGTTCGGCGTTACTTTGTCCAGCACTTCGAGCTTGTCCCGAGATTAAATTCTGCACGTTTCTCGGTCTCTCTGTCTCTTTCTCTGTCTCTGAGTGTCTGTGTGTCTGTCTGTTTGTTTCTCTCTCTTTATCTCTCTCTCTATCTCTTTCTGTCTCTGTCTTTCTGTCTTCTCTTTCTCTATCTATCTCCTCTTTCTACCTCTCTCTGTCTCTACCTCTGCCTTTGTATCTCTCTCTCTTTTTCTCTTTTACTATCTTTGGTTGATTTGGATTGTCGATTTACTGTGTTACGTCATTTTCTCATCATCATGTACCCTTGAATCTCTCTTCACTAAGGAACTCTGGCCTTATCTGAATAAAACATTCGTTCGTTCGTTCCCTCTTCTTTCTCACATGGTTTGTTCTCTGCTGGTTGACATATTGATAGTTTTGTTTTGTTGCCTTTTGTCCAAGTGGGTGCTGAAAATGCAGTCTTCTTCTTCTTCTTCTGCGTTCCCTGTGATCATGGTCTCAGACTTGCAGTCCTATGCTGGAAATGAAGGTGGTGGTCTTGATGAGGTCTTCTTTGGTGCCCCAGAGCTTTTTCTGCCAGTGTGGCTCCATAGGGCCACTGCTGCGTCCGTGCATCTTGATGCAGGGGGCAGGACTGCAGGATGTGCTCCGGGGTTTGTGGGCCTGTCTTACACGGGCAGTCAGGAGTGTGTGACAGCTTCATTTGGTACATGTGGTCTCGCAGGCGGCAGTGCCCCGTGCGTAGTCGGAATATGATTGTCTGGAAAATGCAGTAAAAACTGAGAGAACGTTAGGGAGGATCATACACTGACTGACACCACCACCACCACAACAACAACAGATTCAAAGTATCATCATAGCCCAGTCCTCAAGACAAGTCCTCAGTGTCAGTATCAATATCAGTATCAGTAGCTCAAGGAGGCATCACTGCGTTCGGTCAGATCCATATACTCTGCACCACATCTGCCAAGCAGATGCCTGACCAGCAGCGTAACCCAACGCGCTTAGTCAGGCCTTGAGATAAAAAAAAAGAATAAAAAAAGAAAAAGAAAAAAAGAAAGTAAATAAATAAATAAATAAAATAAAATAAAACAAAAAATAACAAAAATAAAAATAATGAAAATAAAAATAAAAAAAATAAAAAAAATTATTAAAAATAAAATAAAATAAAATAAATATATAAATAAAAAATAATACATAAATACATAAACAAAATACATAAAAATACTGCTACAAGTCCTCAAACAAAAAAAGAAAGGGAAGCCTCAAGACGACTAACTACGCGTTTCATTTGGCCTGTAGAACACAGCAGAAATTTAGCAGAAGAAATGTGCAAACACACACTAAATGGTACATTCAGTCCTTAGTTTGGGGTCTCGCTTGATGTGTCCAAGCTATACAAGTTAGTGGATATATATATATATTTGTATTTGTATTTCTTTTTATCACAACAGATTTCTCTGTGTGAAATTCGGGCTGCTCTCCCCAGGGAGAGCGCGTCGCTACACTACAGCGCCACCCATTTTTTTTGTATTTTTTCCTGCGTGCAGTTTTATTTGTTTTTTCTATCGCAGTGGATTTTTCTACACAATTTTGCCAGGAACAACCCTTTTGTTGCCGTGGGTTCTTTTACGTGCGCTAAGTGCATGCTGCACACGGGACCTCGGTTTATCGTCTCACCCGAATGACTAGTGTCCAGACCACCACTCAAGGTCTAGTGGAGGGGGAGAAAATATCGGCGGCTGAGCCGTGATTCGAACCAGCGCGCTCAGATTCTCTCGCTTCCTAGGCGGACGCGTTACCTCTAAGCCATCACTCCATATAATTATATATAAGTCTGCTCTGGAGTGGATCGTCAGACTGATGCATGATTGCCATGGAGAGGAGTGTTGGCTGACTGGACGACTCATGTGGAGTGATTGTTGGTCCACTTGGATGTGTGCTGTGGAGTGATTAGCTGGCCAGCTTGATGACTGATGTATACGTGGGTGGCATTGGGAATGACCGCTTAAGTGTGGTGAGTGCAGTGATTTATACGGGGGTGCTGGTCTGGTGGATGATTTATAAGGGATGGTGGTCTGGTGGCTAATTGACACGGAGTGGTGGTCTGGTAGATAATTGATACGGAGTGGTCTGGTAGATAATTGATACGGGATGTAGTCTGGTAGATAATTGACATGGAGTGGTGGTCTGGTAGATAATTGATACGGAGTGGTCTGGTAGGTAATAGATACGAAAGGGTGATCTGGTAGATCATTGATACGGAGTGGAGGTCTGTTAATTGATATTGATATGGGATGGCTGTCTGGTAGATAATAGATATGGAGCGGTGGTCTGGTAGATAATTGATACGGAGTGGTGGTCTGGTAGATAATTGATACGGAGTGGTGGTCTGGTAGATAAGTGACATTGAATGGTGGTCTGGTAGATAATTGATACGGAGTGGTGGTCTGGTAGATAATTGATACGGAGTGGTGGTCTGGTAGATAATTGATACGGAGTGGTGGTCTGGTAGATAATAGATACGGAGTGGTGGTCTGGTAGATAATTGATACGGAGTGGTGGTCTGGTAGATAATTGATACGGAGTGGTGGTCTGGTAGATAATTGATACGGAGTGGTGGTCTGGTAGATAAGTGATATTGAGTGGTGGTCTGGTAGATAATTGACACGGAGTGGTGGTCTGGTAGATAATTGATATGGAGTGGTGGTCTGGTAGATAATTGATACGGAGTGGTGGTCTGGTTGTGGTGGTCTGGTAGATAATTGATACGGAGTGGTGGTCTGGTAGATAATTGACACGGAGTGGTGGTCTGGTAGATAATTGACACGGAGTGGTGGTCTGGTAGATAATTGATATGGTAGTGGTGGTCTGGTAGATAATTGATACGGAGTGGTGGTCTGGTAGATAAGTGACATGGAGTGGTGGTCTGGTAGATAATTGATACGGAGTAGTGGTCTGGTAGATAATTGACATGGTGTGGTGGTCTAGTAGATAATTGATACGGAGTAGTGGTCTGGTAGATAATTGACATGGTGTGGTGGTCTGGTAGATAATTGATATGGAGTGGTGTGGTCTGGTAGATAATTGATACGAAGTGGTGGTCTGGTAGATAATTGACACTGAGTGGTGGTCTGGTAGATAATTGATACGGAGTGGTGGTCTGGTAGATAAGTGACATTGAGTGGTGGTCTGGTAGATAATTGATACGGAGTGGTGGTCTGGTAGATAATTGATACGGAGTGGTGGTCTGGTAGATAAGTGACATGGAGTGGTGGTCTGGTAGATAATTGGTACAGAGTGGTGGTCTGGTAGATAATTGACATGGAGTGGTGGTCTGGTAGATAATTGATACTGAGTGGTGGTCTGGTAGATAAGTGACATTGAGTGGTGGTCTGGTGGCTGATTGATACTGAGTGGTGGTCTGGTAGATAATTGATACGGAGTGGTGGTCTGGTAGATAATTTGCACGGGTTGGTGGTCTGGTGGCTGATTGATACGGAGTTGTGGTCTGATAGATAATTGTTACGGAGTGGTGGTCTGGTATATAATTGATATAGAATGGTAGCCTGGTAGATATTTCATATGGAGTGGTGGTCTCATAACTGATAACATGGGATGGTGGTATGGTAGATAACTAATAATTATGCGACTGGGGGATCTGATCAATAACTGGTATGGAATGGTGATCTGCGATGCTGTTGATACGAAATGGTTGAGTCTTGAGACAGCTGATATGGCATCGCTTCAAGCTGGCTGACAGCTTTCAGCAGCAGAGTGAGTGATTTCTAACGAGGCCCCTGGCACTGTCCAGGCCAAGGACCCTTTGTTTATTTACCACAAGGGGGAGAGTTTCCATTCCTACACTTCCTTCTTATCTTTGCCTCTCTAGATGCCGGCCCAGCCTCCTTGGACTGTTCCTCACACTAACACTGCTTTCACAATTGATCTGTCTGTCTCTGTCTCTGTCTCTGTGGCTGGTTGGCTGGCTGGCTGGCTGGTCTGTCTGTCCGACTGTCTCTGTCTCTTTGTCTGTTTGTCTGTCTGTCTGTATGTATGTATGTATGTATGTACGTCTCTGTCTCTGTGTCTCTGTCTCTCTTCCTCTGTCGTCTCTGTTTCTGTCTGTGTCCCTCTCTGTCTGTCTCTCTTGTCTGTCTGTCTGTCTGTCTCTCCTAGTCTCTTCCTTTTTCTTTCTTCTCTTGTTTCTGTTCTAAGTATGAATTGTGCATGTACTTATGATGTTCGTCTTTTTCATGGGATAGAAATGAAATTCATTCATGCAATGTCATGCTTCTGTATTGAGTATTTGATATGTTTTCTCTTTTCGTGAGGGCAGGATGAAAACAAGCCATTCGTGTTTATTCCCTTTTTCCCCTCAATAGAAAGAGATTCGTTCGTTCGTTCTCTTTCTCTCTCTCTCCCCTTCTCTCTGTCTGTCTCTCTGTCTGTCTCTGTCTCTGTGAAATGTACAGAGGTTCATCCAACATCCATCCAATGGTAATACACTCTGACACACCGCGATCAGATGCGATGCAACAGTGCCGCTGTGCATCACAGCAATACACAGCACAGCACAGCACAGCACAACACAACACAGCACAGCATAGCATAGCATAACACAGCACAACACAGCACGGCTCAGCACGACATAGTGCAAGATAATACAGCGCAACACAACACAACACAACACAGCACAGCATAACATAGCATAGCATAACACAGCACAGCACAGCACAGCACAGCATAGTGCAAGGCAATACAGCGCAACACAACACAACACAGCACAGCACAGCATAGTGCAAGGCAATACAGCACAACACAACACAGCACAACACAGCACAGCACGGCATAGTGCAAGATAATACAGTGTAACACAACACAGCACAGCACAGCACAGCACAGCACAGCACAGCATAGCACAGCATAGCACAGCAAAACACAGCACAGCACGGCACGGCATAGTGCAAGACAATGCAGCGCAACACAGCACAGCTCAGGACAGCACAGCATAACACAGCACAACACAGCACGGCACAGCACGGCACGGCATTGCACAACACAACACAATACAACGCAACACAAGAATATGAAGCTCCATGTCCTGCACGCATTACAGATGAAGCACCCACAAACACACAGCCATCCCCCCCTCCCCGACCTCCACCCCTTCACACACACACACACACACACACACACACACACACACACACACACACACACACACACACACACACACGAACACACGTACGCGCGCGCGCGCGCTCACACCAGGTGCAACAATATAACTGTATATCATCGCTGGCAGCTGTGGCAGAATGACTTTAATGCGTCCTCACCTGTCCACACACCTTTATTATTATTATTTTATTTATTTATTTATTTTACACAGACGGAGTTTCCATTCCAACACTTCCTCTACCAGTCCTTCTGTTAATGCCAGTCCTCCGCCCTGGGCGTTCCTGACAATATACTGTTTCACATTGATCTGTGTGTGTGTGTGTGTGTGTGTGTGTGTGTGTGTGTGTGTGTGTGTGTGTGTGTGTGTGTGTATGTGTGTGTGTGTGTGTGTGTGTGTGTGAGTGTGTGTGTGTATAGTGATAGACAGACAGACAGGCATACAGACAGACAGACAAACTGGCACACACACACACACACACACACACACACACACACACACACACACACACATATATATATATATATGGTTGAACCCGTTTACTTGCAAAACACAGCTGTCATTAATCAATCCATTAATCAGCTGATAACAACATTAACGATAATAACAACCACCGCTGCCAATATCATTACTCTCTCTCTCTCTCTCTCTCTCTCTCTCTCTCTCTCTCTCTCTCTCTGTGTGTGTGTGTGTGTGTGTGTGTGTGTGTGTGTGTGTGTGTGTGTGTGTGTGTGTGTGTGTATCTCTGTCTCTGTCTCTGTTTCTCTCTCTCTCTCTTATTCTTCTGCTCCATATTGATGGGAGAAACTGATATGAAACAGATCGATACTGTTGACATTTTCATGGCACCTGTTCGCTGTGTTGACGTCAGGCCATCAGAAGTGCACGTATGTATTTATTTACGTGTTTGTGTGTTTGTTTATCTGTCTAGTTTGTTTTGATTAAGATTTATCTATCTATTTATTTGTTTAGTTTGATTTTTTTTTTTTAATCTATATTACTTCGTATTTACTCAGTTGTTATGACATGCTTTCTAATTATTTATTCGTTATATTTTTTTTCCATAACTTAGTCATAACTTGTATATAATTATGTATGCACGTATGTATGTATATATGTATGTATGTATGTATGTATTTACACCTGTGTGTTGTTTTCGTTCATGAATGTGAGTTTTGTGGTAGTGTTCGTTGTCAGACAGTTGATATAAAAACTTAAGTGAGTTATGTGAAGTGTATAATTATTTGTGTCGATGTCTGTGTGCATGTGTGCGTGCATGAGCTTATGAGTGCGCGTACGTACGTACGTTCGTGTGTGTGCATGTGTGTGTGTGTGTGTGTGTGTGTGTGTGTGTGTGTGTGTGTGTGTGTGTGTATGCAACACAAGCAGACACGTAAAGCACGCTAACCAGCATTCGTGCATAGTATAAAGAATGGCTGGCTGGTGAATATGATTCCTTGATACGTTGGCTGAGCAGATTGATAGCATCATTTATTTCCGTCACAGTGATTTAAGTCGGGTCCGTCAATTACTGCACTCAAAAGCCGGTGGTGTGTGTGTGTGTGTGTGTGTGTGTGTGTGTGTGTGTGTGTGTGTGTGTGTGTGTGTGTGTGAGGGAGAAAAAGAGAGAGAGTGTGTGTGTGCATGTTTTTTTCTGTGTGTGTGTGTGTGTGTGTGTGTGTGTGTGTGTGTGTGTGTTGTGTGTGAGGGAGAGAGAGAGAGAGAGAGAGAGAGAGAGAGAGAGAATGTGTGTGTGTGTGTGCATGTTTCTTGCTTTCTCCCTCTGTGTGTGTGTGTGTGTGTGTGTGTGTGTGTGCATGTGTGTGTGTGTGCAATGCGTGCATGTGTGAGTATGCACAAGTTTTTATATTGATATGCACTTGTACGTATCCTAATTTCTACTTTATCTGTGCTTGTGTATGATTTTCGATTTATGTTCGTACCTTGTTATGTACTGTCACCTCAATATTCCTTGTGACCCCGGTACGCTTGGTAATAAAGACATATTCTGTTCTATCATCTTCTGTTTTCTTCATAGATATCGCTCTGTTCACATTTCCAGAAGATGTCAACCAACTGATCCTTTTCTCCAATCCTGTATATCATCGCTTTACTATCGCGCCCTGACATCGCTTTCAACTTTCAACTGTGCTGCAAAATCGGTCTGTGTCGTCATTTTCTGTTCTCCACGTGCAGTTTCAGTTTCAGTTTCAGTTTCAGTAGCTCAAGGAGGCGTCACTGCGTTCGGACAAATCCATATACGCTAAACCACATCTGCCAAGCAGATGCCTGACCAGCAGCGTAACCCAACGCGCTTAGTCAGGCCTTGAGAAGAAAAAAAAGAAAAAGAAAAGAAAAAAGGTGAATAAATGATAGATAAGCTTACATAAATAAATAAATAGATAAATAATAATTATGATATTAAAAAAAGGGTAGTAGTAATGATAATAATAATAATAATAATAATAATAATAAATAGATAAATAAACAAATAAGACAACAATGATGATAAATAAGCAAATAAATGTAAAACATGAAGACACACATTCACACATACACCCACACATGCATAACAGATATGCACCAAACATGCAGTTTCACAGATATGAAAGCACAGTCAAATACATATAAACACGTGCAAACAGGCCCGGTGTCCTCCAGCAAAAAAGGGCAAGAACGATAACCCCAGCCAAAATGTTTGTGTAAAAGCGTTGTTGTTATCCATGTTTGCAGTTTTCTTTCTTTCTTTCTTTCTTTCTTTCTTTTTTTTTCTTCTGGGTTTCCGTTTTCATCCATGTTGTTCAGGGGAGTCGTTTTTCGTTATCTTTTTTTTTTTTTTTTTTTTTTTTCAAGACAGTAAAACAAACACACGTGCAGATAGAGAAAAAAAGAAAGAAAAAAAAAGGAAAAAAAAAAGAAGAAAAATGTTGCTGCACAGTTGCTAAGTGTTGTTACATTTGGGGGCGAGCAGCAGTAAATTTCATACAGAGAAAATTGATATGTTGGTATAAAAAAAAGGGGTTCCATACATTTATCCATGAATCGAATAACAGAATTTTATTCTAACTTAAACGAGGTTACATGCTTACAAGAGTCAAAATAAACTGAATATTATCATAACACGACACAGTTTATATCAATTATGATTTTCCTAACACGAAAGGGAATTAACAGGTTTCCAAGAATCGAATAAACAGTCATATCCTCACATGGAAAAACAACAAACGAAAGCTAAAAGCAAACAGAACACAACAATATTTCGTATAGATTAAAATCAAGCCAACAATCACATAAACAAGAAGCAAAAGAGAAAATAAGGCCGTTATTAATTTGTACTCAACTGTTAGGGTAGCTATACAATCATGCATCTTAATTTAACTCTTTCCATACGAACGGCGAAAGAGACGACGTTAACAGCGTTTCACCCCAATTACCATCATCAAATATTGGAAGCGGAAGTCTCTTATACTGAAGACGTGAATGTTGACAAAGAATACCACAATTCTGACGACGGAAGCTAAAGGTTGGGCCATTCAGACACCCACTGGACATCCTAGGGGTCTGTGTAGAGGAGAAGAGAGGACTGGCCGTACTGAGTGAGTTAAAAGAATTGGTAGCGTAAGCAGCATTGACTGGAAGTTGTGTACCTTGTGTATGGAGAGAGATACCACTCTGTACAGTTTGTTAATATCATCTCAAAAGAGGTCGACGAACTGAAAGTTGAATGGGGTTGGGGGTGGGGTTGGGGGTGGGGGGGGGGTGGGGGGTATGGGGGGTGAGGGGGGGGGGGGGGGTCCAGAAAGGAATTTTAGGCGGAGAGGCGTGATTGAAGTGCTGTCTCATATGCATTTGGCTGAAATTATCAGGGGTTTTCTCAAAGAGGACGTGGATCCCTGTGTGCTGTCAATGAAGGAATAGAACAGCCGAGTTAGAAAGAAAGACAGGCAGACAGACAGACAGACTGGCGGACAAAATAAAAAAGGAGAAAGAGACAGAAAGACAGATAAAAACAGAGAGACAGAGATACAGAGAACACACACACACACACACACACACACACACACACACACACACACTCATTCACCCTCCTCCCCCTCACACACACACAACACATACACACACACACACACACACACACACACACACATGTCCGCATACACTTTGTTAGAAAAAAAAAACAGCATGGGGTCGATTTCATAACCGATGGAAGGAAAAGTTTTTAAAACATAAAGGGACATTGTTTCACTGTCAGCAGTTACGAACCTTCTTGCCCAAGTATTTCAAAGAAAATAACTATTCTGCAGATGATTTTTAGAATGTTCTTTCTGACGGGTTTCTTATGGTCGAACTTTCACAGGCATTAGTTCATAAGCCCTATTTCTACATTCCTTTAATGTACTTCAGAATTGTGTTAATGGCTTTTGATTATTATTATCATTATTGAATTGTTACTGTTAAATGTAATTGCATGTTAGTTGTGCATTTTTGGTCGTTTTCTACCCTTTCTGTTTTCCTCTTCCCTCTGCCCTCCCCCCACTTCCCACCCCACCCCACCCCAGGTGTGTGTGTGTGTGTGTGTGTGTGTGTGTGTGTGTGTGTGTGTGTGTGTGTGTGTGTGTGTGTGTGTGTAAGAGACAGACAGATAGACAGAAAGACTGACTGAGAGGCGTAGAAGAAGAAA
>NC_134879.1:16666862-16669362 GCF_041734735.1 Babylonia areolata
TCTGCCTCTCTCTGTGTATGTGTATCTGACTGTCCGTCTGTCTCTGTTGTCTGTCTCTCTTTCTCTCAATGGTCTGATAACGAAATCAATTATTTGTATTTGCGTTCTCTCTCTCTGTTTGTACCACAAATTCAAATTTAACTCTTGTAACAGTCCATACACTGATTTGTATTAGGAGAGGCACAACTTAACACCACCAAAGTGACTCAGCAGGAGTGTGTATGTGTGTGTGTGGGGGGGGGGGGGGGGTGGGGGGGGTAGGGGGGGGACTTTTCTGGTGTGTGGCCTCCCTTCTTGTGACCTCGTCGTGATAGTTCCCTGTGGAGTGCCAATGCTGAGCGGGACTGTGACAAATGAATCTGGGTGCGGTCGTGTATGGGTTACTCGGAATGATTAGCCTGGGAGTGATTCCACTGAAATGGTGCTGATGGGATGATGAAGCAAACAAACAAACAACAAAAAACAAACAAACAAACAAACAAAATAAATAAAAAGCAAAGCCATCCACCCATTTAATCTCACTCTCAATCTACCATTCACACTTACACATTTCGTTATTCTCTTTGCTCGATTCTTTGTTTCTGCTTCTTTGGTAACGAGAAGAAATGGGAATTACAGAAAGAAAAATAGTCAGAAAAAGAAAAAAAGAAAGAGAAAGAAAGAAAATCAACACTCCAAAGGGACTACGGCTTGGCAAAGATAAAACCTAAAAACATTACCTTTCAAACAAAAAATACATAAAAGAACTAATGAGATCAGGCCAGGAACAAAAACAACAACAACAACAACAAAATACAATAGCAGACACACAGAGAAATCCAAGTCCTTGCATCCAACTTTTCGTTAACTCACTCAGTACGGCCAGTCCTCTCTTCTCCTCTACACAGACCCCTCGGATGTCCAGTGGGTGTCTGAATGACCCAACTTTTAGCTTCCGTCGTCAGAATTGTGGTTTTCTTTGTCAGCATTTACCTCTTCAAGTATAAGAGCCTTCCGATTGCAATATTTTGATGATGGTCATTGGGGTGAAACGCTGTTAACGTCGTCTTTTTCGCCGTTCGTATGGAGAGAGTTAAAGTTACATCTGCACGGATCAGCATGAACAAGAACAGCTTCTTATCAACGTTCCGGTGACGCTGGATTGAAAGCACTTGACCGTGAATGTAAAAGTGCAGGGCTGGCGCCTGGGGACTTTCATTTGTCAGTCTTCCCTTTGTTGTTTTTGTTTCCTTTACTTTGTTCGGCACAGACATTCAGTTCAACTTCTCTCTCTCTCTCTCTCTCTCTCTCTCTCTCTCTCTCTCTCTCTCTATATATATATATATATATATATATATATATATATATGTATATTGTTCGTTCTTTAGTTTAACGTCTTTTCACTGTAAGTGATATTAGACGAGGGGAGGAAAAAAATCGAGAGAGAGAGAGAGAGATGGATAGATAGATTTTCAACTGGGTCTGTCTGTGTGTCTGTGCTGTGTATGTGTCTACTTCTTTGTATTGTTTTGGATTATGTTATAGCATAATCAACTTATGTGTATATTGTGTGTGCATGTGCACACATGTCTCCCATGTGTGTGTATGTGTGTATTTGTGTGTGTGTGTGTGTGTGTGTGTGTGTGTGTGTGTGTGTGTGTGTGTGTGTGTGTGTTCATGTGTTTGTGCAAGCATGCCTGTATGTGTGCATATTTTCGTGTTTGTATCCAAACAACAGTTTTATTGTTTGGATTATTGGTGAATGGGTCAGGAGGTGGAATTAAGGGTATTTTGAGCTGTTTGTTGATGCCATTGTATGGGTTTCGCTCCCACGCTAATGATCTGGAATCTGCCGTGCACAGTCATTCCGAGATTCATCTGCTGTAGTCCCGTTACCAACAGCCCACAGGGAGCTGTCAGTGTTGGTTGGCCGCTTTGGAAAACCCCACACCAGATGATACCCAATATTATGACGGAGTCATTGTTGATGCTGTTCACCAGCGTCTGTTGTGATTCCGCATTTCACAGAATCCAGCTTACTGAGCCCAATGCTGACAATAAATGCTTCTTCATGGGGTAAGACTGTGGCACACACACACACACACACACACACACACACACAGAGAGAGAGAGAGAGAGAGAGAGAGAGAGAGAGAGAACTACCACATCCCCATAATGAGCTTTTGCTTGCTAATAGACAATAAGCCAACCCTAATGACATAGGAGATTTTTTTTTTTTTTTTTTACATAGATAAAAACAATTGGAGCTTTCCACACATGTTTAAACACTGTGAAATTTTGGGATTGTGAGAAATTGTGGGCTCACATGAACACTAAAACTAAAGAAACTCACAAACTATGAATAGTTAAGAGAGTAACATCAAACAACCATCGATGTTAGGTCGCCAGGAGGCCACACACACAAGAGGAGACCCTGCACTGCTGCTGAGTCACTTCGGTGATGTTCAGTGGTGCCTGTTCTGATTCAACGTACTTAGGTCACCACCTACTAAGCCCCCTA
>NC_134879.1:16696862-16769362 GCF_041734735.1 Babylonia areolata
AGGTATAACCGGTTTTTGTTTTGTTTTGTTTTGTTTTCTGTTTTGTTTGTTTGCTTTTTAAATACATATAGCTTGCCGATCTTTTCGCTCAGATATCAAAGTTGGCGGTAGTTGGGCATTATATTAAGACCTAGGCCTATATAGTTCTACATTTTAACCCGTTTCACGACAATCAGAAGGATGATACTCATTTGATTTTTGTTTTTGTTTTTAACTGCGCCTCTGATGTGAAAAACTGAATGGGCAATAAGCTATTCAACGTCGGAAAAAAAAAAAAAAAATTAAAAATCCGGGAGCGAAAGCTGCTGGTGGGTATAGCACACCATTGCACCGGTTTCAGGAAACAGACAGGTCACAGTGACCCCTGTCAAGGAGTGCGGGCCAACCAGAGAGAAACCAATAATGCTGTGAGAACAGCGAAGCAGAGAGAGAGAGAGAGAGAGAGAGAGAGAAGAAAAAAAGTGATGCCACGAGATTTAACCTGTCATGACAGGACATGCACGTTATTTCACATCAGGATATGTTGTGTGTATACAAAACAAATGCTTGTTACGTGTGGACGGAAGAGAGGGTGGGTAATAAGAGTGAAGAGTGGTGAGTAGGATGGGGAGGGACAGGTAGGAGTGGGTGGGGGTGGGGTAAAAGGGGAACGTGTTTGCCTTCAACGAAAATTGTCAAAATATCGTATTGCATGTTTTTTGTTTGTTTTTTAGCTGTTGTTCCCTCGCATTTTACTGGACGCGCTCTTCCTACGAAGAGTAATCGGAATTCTTGGCAGAAAAATCCACTGTGTCTGAACAATGATGCAATACACACAATACAATAAAATGCAAAATAATACAATACAATGTAATACATGAAAAGACTAATCTTTCCGAAAATGGTGATTTGACCTTCATAGCCAGGCAACCATTGGCATACACTAAACCTAATTGAAAGTTACATAGACAGCGACTGAAAACTTGAGTGCGTTCACTTTGAACTGAAATTAAGATTCTACTGATGAAAAAGACTGCAGCGCAGGGTCTTCTTTCGTATGTGACCTCGTGGAAACAGCCCTCTAGTGCACTGGTTGCCGCTGTGCCAGTGACAGGACAAGTGGCAAGGTGGTCAAGCTACTGTGGTGAAGTGCTTAATGTTGTGGACTGACGACTGCATGAGAGGACGCGTGACCGGTTCCTACCAAGAACTGAGTGTGTTATTTATTGTATTGTTGTTGCTCAAATGGGGAAAGACTGAGGCCTCACAGTCGAGGGCCATCCACTTAACAGATGATGCGTCTTTGTGACAGTCGCTCAAATCCATGACCAACACCCGCAGGTATCTGTATCTCTCGGGCCCGGTTAACACAGGGAGATATATATATATATATATATATATATATATATATATATATATATATATATTGAAATGAAACGTACAGTACAGCCTTTTCAAGACGTCCCAAACTTAAATGGGCCTCTACATCAGAATCGTCATTACCCAAACCAGGCAGGCAGGCTTATCTGTCGGTGTGTGTCCTCATAATTTTATGGGAAAAGAGGCCGATTCTGGATGTTCAGCACTTCCCACAGTTGTTGCAAGGGAAAACGTTTCCAGAAGCTGAGCCCCGCTTCCTTCTTCGCTCACGCTTCTCCTTAATGGCCAGCGTTCTCTTGTTTTCAAACGTCTTTATGCCACTAGAGCACAGCATACTCCAGCGACAGCGGTCAATCTATCTATCTATCTATCTATATATATATATATATATATATAGAGAGAGAGAGAGAGAGAGAGAGAGAGAGAGAGAATTAAAAAAAAAACCATTCCTCATTCTATTGCCTTTAATGACCTGCTCTCATGACGTCAGATTAGATAGCACCCCCCCCCCACCCCCACCCCCCAGCTCCCCTCCTTCCCATCCTCCGACTTCATGCTTGAGATGAGTTCCTGTCAAAGTTTTTCTGTGTCGGCAGATTCATGGTGCACTGTCGTAGAAGGGACGTAAAGAAGAAGAAGAAGAAGAAGAAGAAGAGCAAATGGTGGTGATAAGATCCGGCTTAGAAGAAGGGGGAGGAGGAGAAGGAGGAGGAGGAAGAGGAGGTGGAGGAGAATCTATGAAAGTAGGTTCCAATGCGTATCACGCATCGATGAATACCCACACGCGCAAACAGAGCAGTTAACATTGATTTTTGTTTTTTTGTTTTTTGTTCTTTTGTTAAGACCCTTCTTGATTTTCGCTGATCACGAAGGCTCTAATGCTGCTGACACAGTTACGTGAATACTACCCACTACACCCTCCTCGTCAAACACACTCACACACACAAATACATACATACATACACCATACTGATTAATAATAATTTTTTAAAAAAATCAGCACACTTTTATCTATGCAATATACTTGTAGTGTTTCGCTTACCCCAGCCCCTTCCACACACACACACACAGGTACATACATACACACACCACACTGATTAATAATTGTTTTTTTTAATCAGCACACTTTTATTTATGCAATATATTTGTAATGTTTCCCTTACCCCAGCTTCCAACTACACACACACACACACACACACGCACACACATACACCATACTGATGAATAACAATTTTAAAATTATCAGCACACTTTTATTTGTGCAATTCATTTGTAAGATTTCCTATTCTCCAGCCCCCTCCACACACACACACACACACACACACACACTCACACACATACACACACTACCAAAAGCATACCACACCCTGGAGCCAGATCGCTTGATATCCGAGCAAAACTGATAATTTGGCACTGTTTTAACTATATTGCATCACACGCAGTTCCACTTCGTTTGTTACATCAGATGGGCAGGCAGCTGGAAATGATGGCACACACACACACACACACACAACACACACACACAGCCCCCCTCCCTCTCTCTTCTCAACACAAGTGAGCATCTAAAAATGATGCGTCGAACTCGAAGAGAAATCACCGAAAACTATGTCATCGAACGCTCATCACTTTCTGTTCCGTCTCATATTATCTGATATTCCGTCATCTGTATTGCACATTTCTTGAGTTCCCTGAGCAAATGAGTTTCTACTGAGTTCCCACACTTCAAGCAGCCCTCAGCGGTGAATTACACAATACAGGATTCTCTAAACATTGCGCTTCCTCAGCCGCACGTTCTAAGTTCCAAAAGCTTTGTTGATTCACCCTTCCCCCCCCCACTTTTTTCCCCCCACCCGTCCCCTAAAATGGTCAACCCAACCCCTTCCCACCCTCGATACGCAAATCCCATCCACCATCCCGATCCTAATCCCCCACCACGCCCTCCTTTCCCCACCCTCTATCCCACCAAAGTCCCAATCACCTTGCCCTCCACACTCCTCACACACAACCAATCCCCACCCCCATCACATGCCCCCCCCCCCCCCCAACTCCCCCGAAACCTCCACCTCCCCCAACACACCACACCCCGCTCTCCACACTCCTCACACACAACCATCCCCCTTTCCGGATCCCACCACGCACCCCCTACCCCCCCTCCCCACCGAACACCCTCAACTCTACCCCTTAAACACCTCGCACTTCTCACACACAACCAATCATCACCCCCACCGGATCCCACCACGTCCTACCCCCCAAAAATCCTTATCCTCCTTCCCTCCACACACTCCTAACACACAACCAACCTCCACTAACCCCTCTCCACCCCCATTCCCCCAACCCTGAATCACACGACGTACCCCACCTGCGCCCCTCTCCCCCAAACCTCCACCTCCATCCGTATACCTCGCCCTCGCCACACAACCATCCCCCACCCACCCGGTGATCCCCACGCACCCGCCCCCCAATCCCCCCCCCCCACCCACCCACCCCCATACACACACACACCCAACCCTCTAACTCCCAAACAACAACACTCTTCCCCCCCCCCCCCCCCCTTCTCCTCAGTACACCAGGTCGGGCGGCAGCACGTAGCGGTGGGCCTCCTGCGGGTCAAGCGCCTCCCTCTGCGGGGGCAGCCTGGCCTCCCGCTCCCTGATGGCGGCGTCGCGGGCGGCCTCCCGGTTGCGGTGCAGGGCCAGGCTGATGCAGTACTCCGACTCCTGGCCGCAGTCCGTCAGCCGGAGGTCGATGTGGGTGATGGTGGTGTTCGTCTCCATGCACTCCCTCAGCTGCCTCCCACCGTCCTGGGGGTTGAGGGGGGGTAGATAGATAGATTGATAGAACGAACGAACGAACGAACGAATCTTTTTTAATGAGGGAAGTGGAATAAGCATGTATATGCTTTTTTTTTTTTTTTTTTTACATCCAGCCCTCAGGGCAAAAGAAATGAAATCAAAATGTTCACAAGATAACAAAAGGTTATAGAAAAAAACATACATGGAATTCAAATACACTCAATAGATAGATAGATAGATAGAGATAGATAGATAAACAGAGAGACAGAGAGACACAGAGGGAGAGCAAGAACAACCGTTTTATTTGACAGTCTTATGGGGCTCATCAGTCAAAGGGGGGCGGGGGGGGGGGGGGGGGGGGATATGTAAACAAAGTGGACGTGAACATGCAATATCAAATACAATATTTAAGTGAAAAAAAAAACCCACCTGTATATTGATCCACATAATCAGTGATGAGAGAACTGAAGCATAACAATATTATAACATCTTTCTAATGAAAACAACCACAATCAGCGAACCAACTGGACTATTTGAGGGAAGCAATCGTTTCTAAAATATCTGGCGCTGGGGAGTGTCTTTCACACAGAAACTTGGCGGTGAAAGAGTTAAAAGAAGCTGACAGAGGAGGAGGAGGAGGAGGAGGAGGAGAGAGAGAGAGAGAGAGAGAGAGAGAGAGAGAGAGAGAGAGTTACGCAACGCGATGCAATGCCATTTTAATGAATAAGCATACATGCTCATTTCAAGTTCCGCTCCCCACGAATAAGTTGGATAAAAGAATAGAAAACTGGGTTCCACATGCATTCCCGCGTATTTGTGTACATAATAATAATACTACTCACCTACATGCTAGTTGAGAGAGAGAGAGAGAGGGGGTGGGGGGGGAGAGAGAGAGAGGGTGGGGGAGGGGGGGGGGTATCGAGTCGTACAACATGATAACATAATTATAATTGTAGAGGAAAAGAAGAGCAGGTATCAACTAGACAACAAACAGCCCGGGTTTTGCGGCTGTTATTTTGATGATAACTTTGCAAAAAATATCAGAAAAGTCAAAGGCAATAGAAGACAAAACTTGTAGATACGTGTAGATGTAAAGCAGGGTAAACTATAGACTGAAGGAGGGAGAAGGAGGGGGTGGAGGCTTCCTTGGAAAGAAGAAGGTTTTTATGGCCAGACTTTTTTTCAGTCTGCATGTGCACTTGTTTTGCTATCAAAGTGGATTTTTCTTCAGAATGTTGTCAGTGATACGTACACACACACACACACACAACAACAACAACAACAAAAGAAAAGAAAGAAAAGTTTCGTTGCCGTTTGTTCTTTTATGCGCGCTAAATACCTGCTGCTGACCTCGGTTTATCGTTTCATCCGATAGACTAGTAGCACCGACCGAAGGTCTAGTGGAGAGGGAGGTATTAAAAAAAAAAAAAAAAAAAAAAAAAAAAAAAAAAAATCCCGATCCGTGTACGTATGGTACTCCAACCCAGCAGACACTCGCTTCCAAAAGTAAGACACGTCACCACAAGGCCACCGCCCTCATCAGTGGTGAACATCGCGCCCAGCGCTGGGTACACTCACCGCCCCCAGCTTGTTGCTGGACAGGTCCAGGGTCCTGATGGTGGTGTTGGTCATCAGAGCCTGGGCCAGCATTGAGGCGGTGGAATCCCCCAGCTCGTTGCTGCTCAGGTTAGCCTCCCTCAGCTTCTGGTTCTTCAGGAGGCCCCTGGCGATGGCCTGACCCCCCTCGTCGCTCAGGTGGTTCAGCCGCAGGTTGAGGATCTCCAGGGTGGTGCTCTTGACCAGCCCGTGGGCTATGGCCAAGGCGCCGGTCGCGCGGATGTTGTTGTCCATGAGGTTGAGCCTCACCAGCCGGCTGCGGTTGTTGAGGAACATGCCCACCGCCCGCGCCCCTTTGTCGCCGATTATGTTGCAGGACAGGTCCAGCTCTTCCAGGGTGGGGTGGTTCAGCAAGTAGCCGATCAGAACCCGCGCCTTCTGGTCGTCCACTTTGCTGCGGTACAGCCGAAGGACTCGGAGAGTGTGGCAGGCAGCCACGGTCTTTGCCAGCTTCAGGCAGTCGTTGGCCTTGAAGAGGAAAGTGTTCCACTCAAAGTTCATGCCGCAGTCACGAACGCTGTACGTGACGTGGAGTTCTTCCACGTGGGGCAGAGCCTTCAGCACAGGCTCAAACTCGAAATGGTCCTGTTCCTCCTCCTCTTCGCTATCGCTTTCGTCGTCCGAATCCTTATCGATGGGCAACGGTTTCGGCTCCTTCTCCACAGGGGGCAGAAGCTGGCGAATGTCTAACTTTCTGACGACCTTGGCGGACATCTGGAGCGCCTCGTTCAGCTCTGTGGGGTCGGTGGTGCCCGGCACGGTCAGCTCGATGATGTTCTGCACGTGCCGCTCGAAGAACATGCGCTTCCAGCAGTTCCCGTAGACCGCCAAGTCGCAGACCTCCCAGCGGGCCCGGCAGCAGCGTTCCCAGTAGCCTTCGTCATCCACAAGAGGAGCTGTGACCTGCAGCGGTAGGGTGGTGGGGATCCGACTCAGCACGCTGGCCTGTTCGTCAGGATTCAGCTTGAACAGGATCTGGGAATCGTCTGAAACAAACAAAGGGAAGCTGATGTTAGAATGCAAAAGAATGGCTGGATTTCCTTTTCGTTGTCGTTGTTGTTGGTGGTGATCGTGGCAGTGGTGGTGGTGGTGGTGGAAGTGATGTCTTAGCACGACTGGATCTTTGAATCACGATGTTTATAGTTTCAGTTTCAAGGAGGTGTCAAAGCGAGCAGTCTGATCCATATACGCTACACCATATCCGCTGTACGATAAGGAAAAAAAAAAAGAAAAGAAAAGAAAGAAAAAGCTGGTGAGGTTTACAAAGGAAGAGATAATTATTCTTGGAATGCCGAAGAAGAGTTGTTTTTTCTCCAAGGTCAACATATGTGCAGACCTGCTAGTCCCTAAACCCCCTTCGTGTGTATATGTAAGCAGAAGATCAAATACGTACGTTAAAGATCCTGTAATCCATGTCAGCGTTCGGTGGGTTATGGAAACAAGAACATACCCAGCATGCACACCCCCGAAAACGGAGTATGGCTGCCTACATGGCGGGGTAAAAACGGTCATACACGTAAAAGCCCACTCGTGTGCATACGAGTGAACGTGGGAGTTGCAGCCCACGAACGCAGAAGAAGAAGAAGAAGAAGAAGAAGTTTTCTTTTGTTGCACGTCATGAGATTTTGAAAGAAAATGGCAGCGCACGCACGTGTAGAAACCTTCTGGTGTGAGAAAAACTGACAATAGGCTTTGGAAAAACAACAACAAAAAACAAACAAACAAAAAAACAACAAAAAAACCAACAAAACAACAACAACAAAAAAAGAAAAAAAAAAAACAAGCAAACAAACAACCAAAAAAAACAAAACAACAACAAACAACACACGGAAAGCAACGAAAATAAATAAAACGAAGATGAGTTTTTGTTTAAAGAATGATCCATTTCGGCAGAACGTTTTCACCTTTTTCATGCATCGATTATGAAACAATTTGGCATAAAATTAACAGTACAAAAGAAATCATTCCTTCCATTCAAGATAATCGTTGTTTTCCTAACTCCTCGTAAAGACCTGTCAACATTACTTCACATCACACGATTTATAAAATAAAAGTGCGCACGTGCCAAAAGTTTGTCAAAATCCTCACTATTTCTGAAATATAAGTAGATCTAGAAAGACGCAAAAGCCATTACACATTTTTTGTTCATGACCCCGGAACATGTCAGGATCAAAAGACTGAAATTTTCGACAGAATTTAAGATTCTGCGTTGACAGGTCTGAGCCAGCGGCAGTTTGCAATAGATCTATCTCTTTTCAAGCAGGTGTCCGGGTTTTTTTAATTTATCTTCTTTTTGTCTTTTTTTTTTTTTTTCATCTCTGCGACTTGACTCTCACACAGGCTTTTGTCGAACTCTAACAGACGACAACACAACAGAAAACTCCAGTCGCTTTTCGGTGAAGCAAAAGCATGCAAAAGATTCAGTAAAAGCCGTTGCGATTTTATGCAGTTCAGAACAAACCCAGGTAGCAATTCAAGGCGTAAAATTTATATGAAGCAATAACAAACAATGGCATGCAAAGGAGGGGGATAGAGGTGGGGGGAGGGGGGCGCGGGGGGGCGGGGGGGGGGGAGCGCTCAGTCAGTCTGGCTCCACGGTTTAACCATCACTGTCGCCAGTCATGGACTTATAACGGGTGGCGTCTTGTGGATGCTGAATCAGAAGAGGCGCCGTTTCTTAACACAATCATGGGGACTCGGCAGCAGTGCAGTTCATGTCTTCTCTGGCAGCTGAACATTGGTAGCTTCCTGCAGACTGTCGACGCTAGAGACAGTGACGGAACCACCCTTGGGTGCGG
Source organism: Babylonia areolata (assembly GCF_041734735.1). Lineage (NCBI taxonomy): Eukaryota > Metazoa > Mollusca > Gastropoda > Neogastropoda > Buccinidae > Babylonia > Babylonia areolata. The sequence continues at coordinate 16,705,429 of NC_134879.1, forward strand.
CTGTGTATTAAAGGTATCCTGGATGACTGTGAATGTGCAAGTCTGATAACACTGTGCAATAGTGTCATGGGAGCAATGCCGCAGAAACGGATAAGCTGTAGGGGCAAAATTTGTTTCTTTTTATTCAACAAAACGATGCAACAAACCATCATGCTGTTGTCTGCCTTTCAGACTGTCACGGAAAATGCACAGACAAAACGTTCAATTCCATGCTAATTTCTCCAACAGAGAACGAAACAACAATAATTCAACTAAACACAAACACGGTGTGTTGGCCTTAAAAAAAAAAACAAAAAAAAAACCCAACCCCAAAACAAACAAGGACACCCACTCTGGAAGTTGGCAATGAACTGCCGGAGGATGAGCTCCGAGAGGTTTGGCACCACTACCAGCGTCCATTCTGGATCCTCAGCTATGATCCGCCTAATGTTGCGCCGGTCGGCTGCTGGGATGACGGCATCCTCGGTGTCTTCATTCTATATATATATATATATATATATATATATATATATATATATATATATATATATATATATATATCCACCCACAATATTCCAGTGCTGAATAACTGACGTTTAACTGTTGGCTGCTGCTTAATGTGATCTTGGTCAAACAGGTCAATCGCCGTTGCTGTTGTTAAAAGTTGCTGTTCTCCTTATTGGTAGTTATGTTGGCAGTGGTGGTTGTTTATTTTATTTTATTTATTTATTTTATTTTATTTTTTTTGCTATATGTTGTTATTGCTGCTGTGAGCTGATTAATGGATTGGTTTCATTAAAAGACATCAGCTATGTTTTTGTTTGTTTGTTTGTTTATTTGTTTTTTGGCATGTGAACTGGCCATACCTTGACTGACGGTGAACCAGTTCAGATGGTTAGAGCGTTTGATTGTCACCCGAGTTTCCTGAGTTCGATCCCCGTCGCATCTGGTGGGTTGAGGGTGGAGATTTTGCCCCGTCTCCCAGGTAAACATGATAATTATGTGCAGAACTGCCAGTGCCTGAACCCCCTTTGTGCGTATACGCACGCAAAGGATCAAATACGCACGTTAGAGGTCTGGTTCCAAACAAGAACGTGCATACCCAACATGCACACCCCCGAAAACGAAGAATGGATGCCATACATGGCGGGGTAAATAAATAAAACGGTCATACACGTAAAATGATACGTGTGTGTGTGTGTGTGTGTGTGTGTGTGTGTGTGTGTGTGTGTGTGTGTGCGCGCGTGTGTGTGCCTGTCTGTGCGTGACTGAAACATTAATGAATGACATGGAAATCGAATGATGAGTGCCCAGTTGGAGCTGTCGGTCGGCTCTACCAAGGTAGGCAGCTTGTTGTGCAAATGAGAGAGAGAGAGAGAGAGAGAGAGAGAGAGAGAGAGAGAGGGGGGGGGGGGGGGAGGACGAACGAATGAACAAACGAAATTCTATTTTAAAAGAATAAAGAAGTAAGCACAATCTGCTTGTTTACATCCTGCCCTTGGGGCAAGAAAATTAATGTTGAAGAGAGAAAAAAAAAAGGGGGGGGGGGGGGGAGAGAGATAGAGAGAGAGAGAGGGCGAAAAAGAAGAGAGACAGACAGAGGCAGAGACAGAGACAAAGAGAGAGAGAGTGAGACAGAGAGAGAGAGAGAGAGAGAGAGAGAGAGGAGGGAGACAGTGGTGACACAGAGGGAGAAAGAGTGTGTGTTTTGACATAGGTAGATTTATTGTCTGAAAACAAATTCGAGAAACAAAGGTGCAAACAAACAAAAAAAAAAAACAAAACAAAACAAAACAAAAAAACAACAACAACACACACACAAAATGCATGACAGGCTGGGCGACTGACTGTGCGTGCACACGACACTGACTGTTGACACTTGACTCCGGCACCATCCATCCCCTATTACTCACCTTGCCCTCCTGGCCATCGGCGGTCTCACCCGACGTGGCTTGGCCGTCTTGCTGCTGGTCTGCTGCTGGGCCGTCAGTCGCAGTTGGAGTGGCGGCCGTTTTAGCGTCTTTCTGCTTTCCAGCTGCTGGCTTCTCCTCACCCCCTGTCAAGCTCTTTCTTACATCCGACCCTCCTTTCTCTCCCATTTTGTCACTGAGGAAAAAAAAAAGAAAAGAAAAAAAAAAAAAAAAAAGAAAGAAAGAAAAGGTACATGCATGCACGCAGAAGGAAGAAAGAAAGAAGAATAGAGATGGGAGATGGTTTGACATTTGACATAACACCCACACACACACACACACACACACACATATATATATATATATGTATATTTGTTATATTGTTATCATCATTATTATCATTATGAGCATTTACGCCTAATCTTGAAAACAAGCCCTAGGCGTTTACAAACAGAACACGTGTGTAGATATCAAAAACAAAACAAAAACAAAACAAAACAAAAAACAAACAAACAAAAAATGAACACAAGACAAAAAACATTATCAAAAATTATTCATCCCCTCTTCACACCCACAATACACACAAGCACACGCGAACGCACACACACAAGTCATTGCACACAATCGTAAATAGTACACAATCAAAAATACAACCACAATTTCTGAGACTATCAAAACTCGCTCACCCACAAATAGTCACTTTAGTTCATACTGGAAAGGGATGAGCTGTTGAGAATTATTCAGGAGAGGAAAAGGTGGGTCTTCAAACTGGATTTAAAAGATTGCAGTGAAGATGAGTGACGGAGTGGCTGAGGAAGTTGATTCCAAAGAAAGGGGGCTTGGTATGAAAAACTGCATTGGCCCTTCGTTTTGGTTCGAGCAGTGGGGATCCTAAGCATACGGGTGTCAGAAGAAGAGCGGAGTTGGCGTGAGAGTATGTAAGGATGAATGAGGTCAGAAAGATACTCTGGACCAGATGCCTCAATGGACTTGAAACAAAGAGAGACAACTTTGTAAGTAATTCTTTCTTGTACTGGGAGCCAGTAAAAAGCATGAAGGAGAGGAGAGATATGATCGAATTTAGAGGAACGAAAGACAAGACGAGCAGCATGGTTATGGACTTCCTGAAGCCTAGCAATGAGGTAGCTGGGTGAACCGACAAGAAAGGAATTACAATAATCCTGGCGGGACAGCACAAAGACACAGAGGAGAGTTGTGGTTGCATCTTCAGTCAGGAGATGACGAATGGATGCAATATGTGTTATTTGCAACATGCTGCTGATAGGAAAAAGACTGGTCGAGTATGACACCAAGACTGCAGACGAAAAAGGAAAGAGGAATGTCGGTGCCACTGAGGAAGGCAGAGAGCCCCCCCCCCCCCCCCCCCCCCCCAAACACACACACATACAGATATATATATATATATATATATATATATATATATATATACCAGCCGCCGTGGCGAAGTGGTTAGCATCGCGGACTGATGGCTGGGAGGACGCGGGTTCGAATCCCAGCGGAGGTGGGTTTTTCGGCCTGTGGCCGGCTCCTACCCAGATTTGAGTGTGCTGTGGGCTTAAATGGGGAGACTGGGACCACACAGTCGAATGTCATCCACTTCAAGTATGCGTCTTTGGGTGTGTTGCTCTAATTACTTGAACAACACTGCAAGTGTCTGTATCTCTCGGGCCTGGTTAACACCGGGATATCATTATGACAGGAAGCGTAGAGTACAGCCTTGTTTTGCAGTCCCAAACCAAAATGGACTTACATAACAACATCGTTATCGTCATCCTCCTCCATCATCATCAATATAAACAAAACAGTCTCAAAGTATGTGGCCTTTCATGCTCTGCACTCATGGTGACATCAGTTTCGATACCCTTCCACTTCTGTGCTTGGGGTCAGTGTCTTCAGTGTTGGCAGATTCATGGGGTGCTGTTGTTTGCGGGACGTGGTGGCGGTCTCCACTCTGGGAGGGACGCTAACTCAGTCTGGCTCCGCGACTAAGCCATTGCTGTCCTTAGTAGGGGGCTTAGTAGGCGGTGTCCTAAGTACGTACAGGCACCATTGAACACCACCGAAGTGACTCAGCAGTAGTGCAGGGTCTCCTCTGGTGTGTGGCCTCCTGGCGACCTAACATCGATCGTTCCCTGCGGACTGCCGATGCTGGAACTGTGGCGGACAAACCCGGGTGTGGCAGTGTACGGGGAAATCTAAGTGAGCGGCGTGGGAGTAATGCCACTGAAATGGCGCAGATAATGGGGCAGCAAAAAAAAAAAAAAAAAAAAAAAAAAAAGAAGCACACACACACACATACGGAGAGAGAGAGAGAGAGAGAGAGAGAGAGAGAGAGAGAGAGAGAGAGAGAGAGAGAGAGAGACAGACAGACAGACAGACAGACAGACAGACAGACAGATGTAGGGTTGGAGGTGGGGCGCGCGGTCCGTAGTGTTCTGCTGTCTGAGTATTGAACTGTATCTGTTAATACAGGTATAAGAAACTTTCAGAGTTAATAAACTGTTCTGCATTCAGGGTATTCTGTCATCACACAACACGTACCCGGGTGGATGAAGGATCGGAAGAATGATTTTGCTGGTGAACTACAGCGTCTACTCTTTTTTTTCCCGGATTTTTATCATCATTATTATCAGTAGTGGTAGTAGTAGTAATAGTAGTATATACTAATATTGTTATAGCAGCAGCAGCAGCAGCAGCAGCAGTATCTTAATACAGCCATGCAGTTGGATGTCTTTCAACTGATATCAGATGTGTCAACAGTTCTGCAATCCTGTCCATATCTAAACCCCATGCGTGTGTATTTACCCGCTTCGAGCGTATTTCCTAGTGAATTACTTCGAACAACTGCAGTTGGACAAAACCTGAACGTAGTCGAGTCCGAAAGGTCATCGTTGAATCAATTAGAAAGAAAAAAAAAACTTATTAAAACATGTGTTGAAGAATAGAAACATTTTTTTCTGCTCTTTTGTCCTCCTCTACTTTTTATTTTATTTTATATAAACATTTACGAACCTTAATTGTTCTCAAGGCAGGTCCTAGGTGCGCTGTTAGCAAAATGAAATTCAAACGTGGTAAGTTATCACTCATTTGAACGTTGCAAAGGAAAAGGGTGTGGGGGTTCAAGGGAGGTCATTCTTTGTCAGCGGAAGGACAATTCACAGTTTCCGGTTTCAGTTCTTTTTTCGCATTCAAGCGATCGGCAAGAGAAAGGTAGGGATGTGCGTGCGTGCGTGCGTGTGTGTGTGTGTGTGTGTGTGTGTGTGTGTGCATGTGTGTGATTTCCCTACCTTAGTATCCTAAATTCCAGGGCTTGTTGAATGCAGTGGTTTTTGTTGTTGTTGCTGGGCGTTCGTTTACTCCGGGAATCTTTGATTCTGATTCACTTTGTTGTAAAAACAAACAAACAAACAAAACACAACAACAAAAACAACAAAACAAAAAACGGTTAACACTTGCACTGAGAAGACCATGAATCAACAAAGTGAACCAGTCAGCTCCACCAGTGTCGGCTGGTGGGCAGTGCAACTGAAAGTACAGTGACTGAACGAAGTCGATTCTACTACTGGTAATATGTGGTGGTGATGAATGGATTGTAAAATGATAATGTAGGTGTTGATGCCAATGTTGATCCCAGTGAATAACCAGTCTGTGATATGAAACCATTGCACCTTTGTGGATATTGTTCAACTTTGTATGTATTTTTTAAATTTGTCCATCTTACATCACTTCTTTTTTTCAGCTTCGAGATGGAGCGATCAAATCTTGGAAATAATGAAGATGAACTGCTCAAGTTTCAAGAAGAGTTTATGGCCAGCAAGACAAAGCCCGCAGTAAGCATCATCAAGAAAAGTGAAAAGCGCAAATCAGTGGACCCTCCGAGGGATGTTGTACACATGGACAGTGAGTTATGCTGTAACTTTTGTCATTTGATACATTCCCTTCTATAGTTTTCATAAAACTGTTTGTGTTGCTCTATGAATTTGGTTTGAGCACAGACGAGGGGTGGTTGCTGTTGTTTTAACCCTTTCGCTGCCAGGAAAATAAGATTTAAGTGAAATCTATTTGCCAGGGTTTTTTCCCCAAAAACGGGTATAAATTTTCAAAAAATTCTGTGCTCTTTGTTATTGGAGAAAGACCCATAAAAGTATATATTTTCTGAAAGGTAAATGAATAAAGAATACAAAACACATGCTATTTTCCCATTTTATATAGTTTTAGTGACATGCTGTTGTTTTGAAATCAGTGTTTTGTTTTTTGTCACATTTTCAACTTGTTCATTACAAACATTAGTCAGGTAATTTGCACAAAAACATCATATTTTCTGGACAAATGGATATCTGCAAACACAAAATCATACTAGAACAACCACAATATATATATTTTTTTTAAGAGATAGATACACAATGATAAGATGGATGTGAGGCCACGCCCCCTCAGTCTCCACCCCCCTCCTCCTCACCCCTCTCACACGGTCACTTGATTCAGTTCTCATCAGACCGCGTTGGCTGCGTGCCAAGAATATCGCTCTGCTGCTAATTCGGTCATCTGTCGTCTGCTAACGTCTGTACAGCCGGCATCACTCACTGACAGTCGCATCTTGGCCACTCTCTTGATTACTCCCTTTATTTTCTATCAGATCGTCCTATAAATGTTCATCTCTATCTTCTCCTTCGAATTTACGTTTCAATTCTTTCTGAGCATCAGTTAAAGAAAGAAATCATGGTTGATTTAGTTCGTCACGATCGCATGTCTAGAGCACGGCGTCAGTCCGACATTTTGTTGAGCGAGCGAGGAGAGAAGTCAGGCAAACACTTGGACAGTGACCCAACCAAAACGTTCAAATAAAGGACAGCTTCATGACGTAGATGGGGTTTCTAGCTATGAATAGAATCTAGAGAGATTCCCCAGGCTAAAGCTACCACTATTTTTGCCAAGGAAGTGAATGCAAACCAGGGAAAAGTCAGAATATTTCGATGACGAGTTATCTCGTCATGCAGGCAGCGAAGCATACATGCTTGCCATGACGAGTTATCTCATCATGCAGGCAGCCTAGGGGTTAATGTGTTGCATTTTTGTCTGTGCAGTTTTCAATACATTGAACAGTTTGTCATTGTTTGTGAACAGTGGAAACTAACTGACTGTAACATTATGCAATAAAACACACAACTGAGTGGAAATTTGAATTTTCTCATAATTGCTTTTTTATATGATTGTCTCGCTTATCTAAAGGAGCTCTGAAAATGCAGACTATCTTGAAAAAAAAAAGAAAAGAATTGTTAACTTTCTTTATATATGTATATATGTATATATATATATATATATATATATATATATATATATATATATATATATATATATATATATATGTGTGTGTGTGTGTGTGTGTGTGTGTGTGTGTGAAAAGAAAGAAAAGAGCAAGTGCAGGAAAGGGGGCAATTGTGTCGATTTTAAGTTGTGAATCCATGTCATTCAGGAAGAGAACTTGTACAATCTGATGAACATTAACAACACACGAGAACCATCCACTTGGTCCAGACAACATTTGTTCAGTTTCTGAGGAACATGCTTTCAGCTCTTCCCCATGCACCTCCATCCCTTGATGTCCAGCCTCCCAAGAAATCACGGTTTCGAGTTGAGAGGGAAAGAAAACAAAAACAGATGACAACTCCTGAAACAGATGCCAGTGGCCCATTTTTGGATCCTGAAGAAATGGTTGACAGTAAGTGTCTTATTAAAGAAAATCATTTTTTTAAATCAAATTGCTTGATGGTATCAAAGGAAATGTAAACAGTAATTCTGTGGTCATTTGCTTTCAGTAGAATTTTCTTACATGAAAAGAACAAAAGAAGTGGAAAATCAGTTTGGAGTTCCTTTGGGTTGTGGTTGTTTGTTAATATATCCTGCATTTGTACATTGTGTGTATGTGTATGACTATGTGTGCATGACTCTGTGTACTGTATGTGTGTGTGAGTGCTACTTTGGGAGTGTGTGTATGCGTGTGTGAGTGAAAAGAGACAAAGTAAGTGCAAGGGAGAGAGAAGCAAGGAGAGAAGATGACAAAAGTAAAGAAATGCTGTTGCTATTAAGATGTTTTAATTTTTTTATCTGCATCTTTTATCTTCTTCCAGGACAGGACAGAGGCCTAGCAGCAATTCTCAGCAGTATTATTGTAAGTTATTTTTGTTTCTTTCTTCTTTTTTTTTTTTCTTTTTTTTTGAAAGTTGTATTTGAATGTTTTTCTCCTTGTAATGTGATATTTATAACACCTGCCATATGAAGATATGAATCAAACCAATAAATGAAGTGCTGTGGGGATCTTCTTTTATTTTATTTTTTCTTGATGTAAGTGTTACTAACATGGTGTTGAAAACCACCTGAATGATAACATTCATGTTGTAAGTGCTGAATAATTATAATTGCCCACATTTCTGTCTGAAAGCAGTTTGGAACTGAAGACAGTCATGTGTTAATATGTGGGTGTCTTTGGTTTTGTGTCTGTCTGTGCATGTGAATGTGGATGTTCTATTGTTTGTCTTTCCACAATATGTCATATTAGACGAGGAGAGGAAAAAATGCTTGGGAGGAAAATAAAGTGTCCACACATGTAAAGGAGTAATATTTGTGTATGTGTGTGTGAGCACATGTGTGCGTATGTCTGTTTGTGTGTGTTTAATTTCAGAAAATGTCTTTTTACATGTCTGATATTAGACCATGAAAATAATAGGGTAACATTTTGTTAAAATAATAGTTTAAAAAAAAAACAACACATGTGAATGTGTGTTAAAGCAACTAACATCCACAAACTACACCTCTTGGTAACAGTTATTGATGATTTCGTGGAAGAACATATATTACAAACTGTACCTCATATCACAAACAAATTACAATATTGGTTAACTTGTGATTTTATTATATTTCATCTTAGTCTTCCTCACAATTCTTGGTATCTCTTTTTTTTTTTTTTTCTTTTTTTTTCTTTTTTTTTTGTGTTGTTTGTCAGGATATCTACTGTTTGATTGCGATTCATGACTGTAGTATGTGTGTTGATTTTTGTTGGCTTATTTGTTTCCTCCTCCTTTGTGCAGGAGAGAGACACCAGGAATGCTGCCTTCACAATGCCAAAACAATCAACACAAGCTTTCCCAACAGTCATCAAAAATAGCGACGTCACCAAGGTGATTGGAATACTGGAGTGTGAACAGCACAAAATTCACTATTAGTGTGTGTGTGTGTGTGTGTGTGTGTGTGTGTGTGTGTGTGTGTATGTATGTGTGTATGTATCAATAGCCCACTTTTGTTTTCATCAGCAGAAAGTGCTTGGGCATGCACAAAAAAAAAAAAAAAAAAAAAAAAAAAAAGTATATCGAAAGTGGCAGTTTTTAAGTGTATCATAAGTGGAAGTTTATACTGATATTTCAGTGAGATTTTGTGTGTGTGTGTGTGTGTGTTACCCCTCTGTGACATCTCTACTCCAATTAAAATAACTGCCAAAGAGATACTGTGCACAGCCAAGTTCATTTCAGTATTGTCCACCGATGGCATTGGATGATGAGCATGTTGTACGCAGTTTGGCATTACACTCAAATAAAGCATTTCAGCTGACGGGCATAGGGATTTTTGTCAAACTACTAACATTTGTATTTGTATCTGTATTTCTTTTTTATCTCAACAAATTTTTTGTGTGTGTGAAATTCGGGCTGCTCTCCCCAGGGAGAGCGCGTCGCTACACTACAGCGCCATCCATTTTTTGGTATTTTTTCCTGCGTGCAGTTTTCTTTGTTTTTCCTATTGAAGTGCATTTTCCACAGAATTTTACCAGGAACAACCCTTTTGTTGCTGTGGGTTCTTTTACGTGCGCTAAGTGTATGCTGCACACGGGACCTTGGTTTATTGTCTCATCCGAATGACTAGCATCGAGACCACCACTCAAGGTCTAGTGGATGGGGAGAAAATATCGGCGGCTGAGCCTTGATTCGATCCAGCATGCTCAGATTATCTCGCTTCCTAGGTGGACGCGTTACCTGTAGGCCATCACTCCTCTCCAGCACCAGCATGAGGGATTGGAGCAGCTTCTAAGTTACCTTACCGTTAGAATTTTCTCTAATGTCTGCACCAGACCACTGAGCAAATTTAGTGCAACTGAAATTTGTTCACGTGAGCCAGTCCTGGATCAAGGTATTGTAAAATGCTGCTGCTGTTGTCATCCCCTTCATAGAGGGATATGGCCTGAAATAAAATAAACTGTCTGTGACTGTGTGAATTTTAATTTCATTATTTGCTAGTATATTTTTCATTTATACATTTACTTATGTAATTGTTTATTTATTCATTGATTTAATGATATATGCATTTATTTCTTTTTTTTTTTTCTTTTTCTCCTCAAGGCCTGACTAAGCTCGTTGGGTTATGCTGCAGGTCAGGCATCTGCTTTGCAGATATGGTGTAGCGTATATGGATTTGTCTGAACGCAATGACGCCTTCTTGAGGAACTGAACTGAACTGTCCGTGTGTGTGTGTGTGTGTGTGTGTGTGTGTGTGTGTGTGTGATGGCAGGGTGGCAGCCAGCAGCAGAGTGTCTTTGCCCAGCAGGTGGCGCAGCGAGGCGTGCAGGACTTTGGGGTCTCCGTGCCAGAGGAGGTCAGCAAGATGGAAGTCTCTGATCTTGCCACCTTCTCCTCCATAACAACAGCAACTTCTTGCGGCCAGGAAACACAGCAAGGTGCATTTTTTATTTTATTTTTTTTTAATTTTTAAAAAATTTTTTAGCATTCACTTTTATTTTGTCTATTTCTGTTCTTACCGATTTCTTCTTATTTACTTTATGCCTGTCCTGCTATTCAGAAGTGCTAATTATAAATGGAGTTAGTCTTTTTACATTCTGATGTTCAATGTAGGTTTGATTTACTTCCCTCATATTTGAGTTGCTCTTGGTTACATCACTCATTATTTCAACGAAAAACTACAGTATCACCGCCATCTGAGCTAGTCTGTAGATTTAAAAAAAACAAAAAAAAACCCACAAAAAACAGGTGAAAATTAAATAAAAAATCACAGTATTTGTTTTTTTGTTGTTTTTTTTACATTTATTCGCGTACTTATCATCATTGTCTTTTTTATTTATTTATTTAATTTGTTTATTTATCTGTTTATTTATTTTATTTTCATTATTATTTTTATTATTTACTTATTTATTTTATTTAAAAAAAAAAAAAAATTATTTTATTTTATTTATTTATTTATTTATTTTTTTTATCTATTTATTTATTTCTTAATTTTTTTATTTATTTTATTTTATTTTTTTCTCTCAAGGCCTGACAAAGCGCGTTGGGTTACGCTGTTGGTCAGGCATCTGCTTGGCAGATGTGTTGTAGCGTATATGGATTTGTCCGAACGCAGTGACACCTCCTTGAGCTACTGAAACTGAAACTGAAACTGTTTTCCCCAACATTTGTGTAGGCTCTCTAGGCCTGACCAGCACTTCAGGTCTGTGCGTACGTGAGGCATCCGCACTCCCACCTTTTTGTTTTTGATTTGTTTTGTTTTGAAGGTGTGGTGTAGTGTATATGAATTGATCCACGCTCTTTGATGCCTCTTTAAAACTGAAGGGTCTGCTTATGACATTGACAAGTCCATCTAGGTGGAAGATTGTGGACGGCCCTAAGAATACGTTGAGTGTATATCGTCTCCAAAAGATAACCTGCGTTACGTATTAGGAGATAGTGCTTACTGCTGCCACAACGCTCTAGGGTCGTAGGGGCTCTGCATAGTGGAATGCCACGCTACAAGCCTCCATCCCTCACAGCTGTGTGCCAGTGCCTGGGTTTGAGTCAAGCTGCTTCCAGTCCATTTGTAATATCGTCCTTCCGACTCTTTCATTGTCTTCGCCCTTCTGCTCTTCCCCTTGGAACTGTTCTCTGGAGGATGGTCTTGGAGAGGCCACATGTCCTGCCAACATGGCCGTGCCATATCAATTTTCCTTTGTTTTTATTTTTGTTTTTTTCACGGTAGACCACAGGTCTTCATAGGATTGCTTATTTAGAATGCATGAGTTGTTTGTTTTGGGCAATGACAGGTCCCCCTCGGTTGAGGATTGTGGATGACCCTAGAAATCAGTTGAGTATATATATATATATATATATATATATATATATATATATATATTATATATATATCATATTCACAAGATGACATTTGTTATGTATAAGGAGTAGTTCGGTTAGAAAACGGTTAACTCTGTGGAGTGTTGGCCTGTGGTAACATGTCTGCCTAGGAAGCGAGAGAATCTGAGCACACTGGTTTGAATCCCACAGTTGCCTGTATTTTCTTGCACTCCACTAGACCTTACGTGATGGTCTGGACGCTAGTCATTCAGATGAGACGATAAACTGAGGTCCCGTGTGCAGCATGCACTTAGTGCATGTGAAAGAACCCACAGCAACAAAAGGGTTGTCCCTGGCAGAATTCTGTAGAAAAATCCACTTTGATAGGAAAACCAATGAAATTACAGGCAGGAAAATTTTTTTTTTTTTTAAATGGGTGACGCTCTCATTGTGTAGCAGTGTGCTCTCCCTGGGGAGAGCAGCCTGGTTTTCACACAGAGAAATCTGTTGTGACAAAAAGAGTAAAATAACAAGAAAACAACAAACAACATGAATTGTTTAGGGTTGTTGTTTTTGTGTGTGTGTGTGTGTGTGTGTGTGTGTGTGTGTGTGTGTGTGTGTGTGTGTGTAATGCCAGGTTTCTCGAAGTCGAGGATTGTGGACGGCCATGGCCTGAGTGTGTCTCAGGCAGAGGAGGAGGCACAGAGCATCCACAAGGAGAACCTGGCCAAGCTGACAGAGATGTCGCAGGAGGAGATACTGGCTGAGCAGCAGCAGTTGCTTCAGCTTCTGGGTATGTGGATCTCTTGTTGTTGTTGTTGTTGTTGTGTGTTTTGTTTGTGTTTGTTGTGTGTGTGTGTGCTTTGTTTGTGTTTGTGTTGTTGTGGTGTTTGTGTGTGTGTGTGTGGTATGTTATGTGTGTGTGTGTGTGTGTGTGCGTGCATATGTTTCTTATTTTGTTGATGTTGTTTTGTTGTTGTTTTTGTTTAATGTCTTTTCACAATTTAGTGATACTAAACAATCTCTTCTTGTTTTCTGTAGAGTGTGTATGTGTGTGTGTGTGTGTGTTCTGGTTTACTCTAAGGTATTTTCACCAGTTAGTGATATCATACAATCTCTTCTCATGTTTGTGTGCATGTACATGTATAGTTTTTTTGTTTTTGGGTTTTTTTTGTTTGTGTGTGTGTGTGTGTATGTGTTCGTTCTTTTGTTTAGCGTCTTTTCACTATCAGTGATATTAGATGTTAAAAAAAAAAAAAAAAAAAAAAAAAAATTAAAGGGGTGGGGTGGGGTGGGGTGGGGGCATGGGGTATAACTAACATGCTATTACATTTAACAGTAACAATTCAATAATAATAATTATAATAATCAGAAACCATTAACACAATTCTGAAGTGCATTAAAGGAATGTAGAAATAGGGCTATGAACTAATGCCTGTGAAAGTTCGACCATAAGAACCTCGTCAGAAATAACTTTACAAAAATCATCTGCAGAATTATTATTCTCTTTGAAATACTTGGGCAAGAAGGTACGTAACTGCTGGCAGTGAAACAAACAATGATGCAAGCTGAACTGCTTACCACAGATGCATGTAACATTTTTACTATACTTTATCTTCAGCGCATCAAGTTTTATACGGAAGAAAGTAGAGGTTATTAATCTTGTATAGCAAGCTGATGGATTCGGTATCTTTTCTTTAATAATATTCTCGGGGAATAGATTCTTCTTCATTTTTTTTTCTTTCTTACTTGTTGTATATGCTTGTGTGTAAAAACACTGGAAGATAAGTAAAATTGGCTGTTGCACTAACACTCAACTTTCGGCAAGTAAAGATGTATGCATTAATTCTTTTTTTTTCTTTTTTTTTTAAGCCTCCTCCCTCTCTCTGTTTTATTCTTTAACTTTCAGTGTCTACGTTGACCAGTGGTTTTACTGGCGATAAAACAGAGACAGGCAGAAGAAGAGAAAGAGGTGGGCATGGGAGGGAGGGTGGGAGGGAGGGAGGGATCAGACACACAAGGGCAAAGGTGAAAGAGCTGTAGAGAGAATGATACAGAGGCAGTGTGTGTGTGTGTGTGTGTGTGTGTGTGTGTGTGTGTGTTGTGCATATGTGTGTGTGAATGCATGTGGCTGTCTTGGTTCCATTCTCCTTCCTTGCCCCTGTCTGCCTTGCTTTGTCTGTGTGTCCCTCCCTCTCTGCCTCTGTCTCTGTATCATTCTCTCTACAGCTCTTTCACCTTTGCCCTTGTGTGTCTGATCCCTCCCTCCCTCCCACCCTCCCTCCCATGCCCACCTCTTTCTCTTCTTCTGCCTGTCTCTGTTTTATCGCCAGTAAAACCACTGGTCAACGTAGACACTGAAAGTTAAAGAATAAAACAGAGAGAGGGAGGAGGCTTAAAAAAAAAAAAAAAAAAAAAAAAAAAAAAGAAAAAAAAAGAATTAATGCATACATCTTTACTTGCCGAAAGTTGAGTGTTAGTGCAACAGCCAATTTTACTTATCTTCCAGTGTTTTTACACACAAGCATATACAACAAGTAAGAAAGAAAAAAAAAATGAAGAAGAAAGAGGAAATAGAAATGTAGGTTGTCTGGTTTCATAATAATAGTACATTTATATAGTGCTTTCGAACTTCTGAAAATGCTTCATAAAAACATGTCAGTCAGAAACAAACCATGCAGGAATGAAGGCACACACACACACAGTGACACACACACACACAGTGACACACACACACACACAGTGACACACACACACAGATACACACACACACACACACACACACACACACACACACACAGTGACACACACACACACAGTGACACACACACACACATACACACACACACACACACACACACACACAGTCACACACACACACACACACACACACACACACACACACACACACATATATATAAATGCAAGGAAGAAATAGATGGAGGAGCCATAGAACAGAAAGTATGAAATGTACTGTACTGTTTCCAGATCCAGGTTTGGTGGAGTTTTTAAAAGCCAAGTCCAGATCAGGGGAGAAGACTGGCACTGATCAGTCTGCAGCCCACACTCCTGCAAAGAGTGCCAAACCAGAGCAGATAAAACAACAGCCCACACAGTCTGGGAATGCTGCAGGTAAAGGTCTTTGTGTGTGGTATGTGTGTGTGGATGTGAGTTCGTGTGTGGATGTGTGTGTGTGTGTGTGCGTGCGCACGCATATTTATGTGAGTGTGTGTGCTCATGCATGAACATACTGCATGTGTGTGTGTGTGCGTTTATGCATATATGTACATGCATGAGAACAGCTGAAAGCAGACCACACAGTGTGGGAATGCTGCAGGTAAGTGCCCTTGTGGGCTTTTGCTGCTTGTGAGAATAATACAGTAAGGATGAGTAGCCATGACTGTTGTGTTATAGGAGTGTTTGTGTGTGTGTAGGTGTGTTATGGTTGAGTTCTGACAGCGAAACCCTGCCATTTTAAACATCCCAGATTCATCCAGCATCAAATTTTGTAATTGGAATCATGTATCTTTTGCCATGTTGGCACTGGCTGAGTCACATCGGAATTACTTTTTGATTTTCTTTTTGACTCACTCGTGTAAACAAAATGAGTCTGTGTTTTAACCCGGTGTTTGGTTGTCTGTGTGTCTGTGTGTCCGTGGTAAACTTTAACGTTGCCATTTTCTCTGCAAATTCTTTGTCAGTTGACACCAAATTTAGCATAAAAATAGGAAAAATTCAGTTCTTTCCAGTCATCTTGTTTAAAACAATACTGTACCTCTTGGATGGGCACAAAAAAAAAAAAAAAAAAAAATTAAAAAGCCAGATTATATGCAAACTGAATTTACTGTTATATATATATTTTTTTGTCTTTCTAAACTTGGCACTTTGATCTGATATTCTGACACAACAAGAGCAGTCATTTTTATCTAACCATAGTATGACAGTCAGTCGTGTCCGACTATGACCATTAGATCAGCAGAGGAGGCAGGTGCTGTCCTGACTATTTGGGCTAGAATTTGATTACAGTGGAGAGTGTCTTGCCCAAGTTACATCCCCACTCTCTCGACCAAGAGGGTTTTAGGACAGTTGGCATTTGGATCGTTCCCAAAGGCCAACTAGCCTCCCAAGGCTGCAGCACTAAGAGCCAGTGCAAGTTTGCCTCCTAGTTTGAGAGTCATAGTCCTTCACAAAAGACTAAGCTGTAAATGATTTCACATTGCAATGGAGAAACCATTGATAATACAGCTCTCACCTTGCTGTTGTAGTAAATAACATGAAAATAATTTGTTCATATTTGTATTAAAAAAAGAAAAAAAGAAAGAAAAGAAAAAAAAAAGGATTTATATAGTGCTTATTCTTGCAAGAGAGACTGCAAGAGAGGAGTAATGTGCTCAGATGAAAACACTTTACATGCATGGGTGGGTTGCCTTGCAGATGTACCCGAGGCTGTACCGATGGAGGGGCAGAAGAAGTGGGTGCACATGGACAAGGTGGAGTACGACAAGCTGGAATGGATGAAGGACTTACCTCCCCCCTCTGCTGATCACACACAGGTAGTTACTGACGGCTTTTCACTGACCATCATAGTTTCCAGGTGTTGCTTTACAGTGTGTGTGCTTCATGTTTTTTGGTTTTTTGTTGTTTTTTTTTGCTGCCCCATCATCTGCACCGTTTCAGTGGCATTACTCCCACGCCGCTCATTTAGATTCCCCCATACACGGCCACACCCGGGTCTGTCCGTCGCAGTTCCAGCGTCGGCAGTCCACAGGGAACCATCGGTGTTAGGTCGCCAGGAGGCCACACACCAGAGACCCTGCACTGCTGCTGAGTCACTTCGGTGGTGTTCAGTGGTGCCTGTTCTGTTTTAACGTACTTAGGACACAACCTACTAAGCCCCCTACTAACGACAATAATGGCTTAGTCGCGGAGCCAGACTGAGTGATTGTCCCTCCCAGAGTGGAGACCGCCACCACGTCCCTCAAACAACAGCCCCCCATGAATCTGCCGACACTGATGACATTGACAGGACTCACCCCAAGCACGGAAGTGGAGGGGTATCGAAACTGAGGTCACCATGAGAGCAGGGCATGAAAGGCCACAGATTTTGGGACTATTTTGTTTATATTGGCCTGACTAAGCGCGTTGGGTTACGCTGCTGGTCAGGCATCTGCTTGGCAGATGTGGTGTAGCGTATATGGATTTTTCCGAATGCAGTGACACCTCCTTGAGCTACTGAAACTGAAACTGAAACTGTCATAATGATATCCCGGTGTTAACCAGGCCCGAGAGATACAGACACTTACATTGTTGTTCAGGTAATTAGAGCAACACACCCAAAGACGCATCCTTGAAGTGGATGACACTCGACTGTGTGGTCCCGGTCTCCCCATTTAAGCCCACAGCACACTCAACTCTGGGTAGGAGCCGGCCACAGGCCGAAAAACCCACCTCCACTGGGATTCGAACCTGCGTCCTTCCAGCCGTCAATCCACAACGCTAACCACTTCATGGCGGCTGGTCCCGTGCTTCATGTTTTTGTTTGATCATGGGTTTCTTTTTCCTGATTGCCTTTTTTTTTTTTTTTTTTTTAATGAATGACTTATTTGTGGAGTGATGGCCTAGAGGTAACACGTCCGCCTAGGAAGCGAGAGAATCTGAGCGCGCTGGTTCAAATCACGGCTCAGCTGCTGATATTATCTCCCCTTCCACTAGACCTTGAGTGGTGGTCTGGATGCTAGTCATTCGGATGAGACGATAAACTGAGGGTCCATGTGCAGCATAGCACATGTAAAAGAACCCACGGCAACAAAAGGGTTGTTCCTGGCAAAATTCTGCAGAAAAATCCACTTCGATATGAAAAATAAATGAAACTGCACGCAGGAAAAAAAAAAAAAAAAAAAGGGTGGCGCTGTTGTGTAGTGACACGCTCTCCCTGGGGAGAGCAGCCCGAATTTCACACACAGAAATCTGTTGTGATGAAAAGAAATACAAATACAAATTTGATGAATCAAACAAATGCCAACCTGCTCACTTCCCTTAGAAGCTACCTATCTACCTACCTTCCTACTTACTCAACTGCCTGCCTGTACTTTCTTGCTTCCTTTCTTTCTTCTTTCTTCTTTTCCTTCTTAAAGAAGGTACCATCTCAGGTTTTTTTGTTGTTGTTTTTTGGTGATGTACAATGTTTTACTTTAATTTGTGTTTTTTTACATATTGAAGTCTACCTTATGTCCCCAGGTTGTATTCAAAATCAAGCTGTTCTGTGCTTTATTGTTACTGGTAAGAATTATTTTAAGTAACAATCAGTCCCTTCAGGAAGTTTTCATTTCTGGTATTTCGCTCAGGTATCTCCAAATTCCAAATTGTGTTTTTAGGTGTTTACATATGTTGAAGAAAATGCATGGAATGCCTATGTGATTATGCTACTGATCAGTTTACGTTTAACATATATATTTTTTCAGACGGGTCAGCAAGCCAGGTTTGACTTCCAGGGCAACGTGATTGCAGCCGATGCCGACATTCCTGTCAACAGAGGATTGCATCACCATGGTGATGAGCCAGAGGTGTGTAAATGTGAGGAAATGATACTCAAACTATTTTTTGGGGGGAGGGGGTGTGTGTATGTGTGTGTGCGTGTGCGTGTGTGTGTGTGTGTGAAAATGAAGTAAGATAAATAATCTAAACAAATAAGGAAATGAATTAGAATACAGAATTGATAAAGGATGCTTGTGTAAAAAAAAATGATCAAAATTACATCTTTCATTCCTTGTAAGTGGTATACTGTACGTTTGTATGCAGACCGTCACAGGGGCATGTAACGTTTTGTTGGCAGAGAGCCGGATACAGCATCGGGGAGTTGTTCCAACTGGCACGCAGCACTAACATTCAGCAGAGGGTTCTGGCCCTTGGCACACTCAGCAGCATCATACACAAAGTGAGCTGGAGGCAGAAAATACTCTGCTGGGTTTTTTTTTTTGTGTGTGTGTGTTTTGTTGTTATTGTTGTTTTTCCCTGTCAGCTTGCTTTTTTGTTTGATTTTTGTTCGTTGTTTGTCTTTTTTTGACTCAATTGTGTAAACAAAGTGAGTCTATGTTTTAACCCAGTGTTCGGTTGTCTGTGTGTGTGTGTGTGTGTGTGTGTCCGTGTGTCTGTGGTAAACTTTAACATTGACATTTTCTCTGCAAATACTTTGTCAGTTGACACCAAATTTGGCATAAAAATAGGACACATTCAGTTCTTTCCAGTCATCTTGTTTAAAACAATATTGCACCTCTGGGATGGGCACAAAAATTTTTTAAAAAAGAAGCCTAATTCTATGCAAACTGCATTTACTGTTATATTTTTATATTTTTTGTATTCTCTAAACTTGGCACTTTGACCTCTTATTCTGACACAACAACAAGAGGAGTCATTATTATCATTTTTTGTTCAAACAGGAACTTCTTTTCCTAAGCATGGAATTTTTATTTATTTTGCAAACGGTTTGGTGCAGATAGTAAAAAAAAAGGGAAATTACTCTGTAATTAATGCTAGGGGACTTAATTTATCACAAGTGAGTCTTGAAAGGCCTTGCCTCTCTTGTTTTGCTTCTTTCTGTCTCATCATCAGCACTGTTTTAAGTGGCATTACTCCCTCACCGCTCATACCACATACTTAACCACGCCTCACTGCAGTCTCAGCACTGGCAGCGCACAGGGAACTATGTCCAGTCCACCAGGAGGCCACACACTGGAGGAGACCCTGCACTGCTGATTAGTCACTTTTGGTGGTGTTCAGTTGTGTGCATTTTCTGGTTCAACATACACAGGACACCAGTCCTGCTGAAGACAAACAATAGCTTACTTAGCAAGCTGTTTGTCAGCCTGTCAGTTGGTGTTTTGTTTTTGTGTGTGTGTGTGTTTGTTCTCTTATGCTTTGGGTTCAATGGAAGATGTTTAAATTGTTTTTGTTTTTTTCTTTTTTAGTGGAAAATACATTATTGCTTTTATTGGTTGATTTTAGCTTTTTTGTTTTACTGGGGGGTTTTTGTTTGGTTTTTTTTTTGTTTTTTTTTTGTTTTTGTTTTTTATTTCAACTTTCAAACAGACATTGTCTTTGTTATTACTTTGAAGGCGAAAGAAGGGTCACTGGATGACCTCATTCAGACCCCCATCATCCCAAGCCTGTTGGATGCCGGGGTCATCTTCTTGCTGAGGTGGGCCTGCGATGACTCGGTGGACGCTGCTGTGGCTGCCGCCGTCTCTGCCTTGTGTGCTCTTGTGTGCAATCCTGCAGATGAGGTGGGTAGTTTTGTTTCAGTTTCTGTCCGTCTCACTTTTGTCTTCATTTTTCTTTACCTCTGTCTGTGTTTCTGTCTGAAAAAGAACCCATGGCAGCAAAAAAGAGTGTTAACCTGTGGCAAAAAGAAATCCACTCTGATAGGTACATACATATATATATATATATATATACATGCACTCGAGGTCTAACTAAGCGCGTTGGGTTATGCTGCTGGTGAGGCATCTGCCTAGCAGATGTGTTGTAGCGTATATGGATTTGTCCGAAGGCAGTGGCGCCTACTTGCTAAAGTGGGGCATACTTTGCATGTTTTCATAAATCTCTCATAGAAAAGGGGTGTTATTACGTTTCAGACCACTACAGCAGGACTTGAGAAGCTGAAACTGAAACTGAAAACTGCTGCTTTCTTCCAGGCTGCGCTGGATCGGGTGTCTCCGTGGTACCAGGGGAATTGTGTGCCGGCCATGGTCCCCCCAGCCACTGTGGAACAGATGGCGAAGAGCAAGACGGAAGAAGACGAAGACAGCAAAGTGGAAGAAACTGATGCTGAAGTGGCCAAGAGAGACTTGATACAGGTGCCGAGTGCCATGGAGAGAGTGATACAGAGGATGAAATAAGTGAATTATGTAGGTGGTGCTGGCAAACACAGTTTGTTTAGATTCTGATATTTTTCTTCTTCAGCTGGCACATTTTCAGAGAAGGTAAGGTTTGGTACTGGGCATACTTTGCATGTTTTCATAAATCTCTCATAGAAAAGGGGTGTTATTACGTTTCAGACCACTACAACAGGACTTGCAAAATATCTGAAGAAAGCTAAAACCAGTGAAGGAATATAGGATCTGAAATTTTAAAGTACGTGTCTCAGAAATGGTGGCCATAGCAATGAGTAATTAACTCCACCCGGAAATGGCGTTTGATATGGTGAACTTTTAGCGAGACGTCTTATCACTGAGTTGCCGCAAAATAATGGCCAAGTGGAGCAAACTGAAAGGCCTGGTTTGCATCTGTTTGACATGGCACAGTATATTTAAACAAATTGGGAGTATAATACAAACTTCTCATTTTTGTCACCAATTACAAATATAAAGCGTGTCCGCTGTTGTGACCTAAAATCCATCATTATTCATTGATATTGTTTCAGTTTTTGACGGGCGCAATAGCCGAGTGGTTAAAGCGTTGGACTGTCAATCTGAGGGTCCCGGGTTCGAATCACGGTGACGGCGCCTGGTGGGTAAAGGGTGGAGATTTTTACGATCTCCCAGGTCAACATATGTGCAGACCTGCTAGTGCCTGAACCCCCTTCGTGTGTATATGCAAGCAGAAGATCAAATACGCACATTAAAGATCCTGTAATCCATGTCAGCGTTCGGTGGGTTATGGAAACAAGAACATACCCAGCATGCACACCCCCGAAAACAGAGTATGGCTGCCTACATGGCGGGGTAAAAACGGTCATACACGTAAAAGCCCACTTGTGTGCATACGAGTGAACGCAGAAGAAGAAGTTTCAGTTTTGTTTTTTGTTTGTTTGTGGGTTTTTTCCTTGTCTTGTTAGTTTATGTTCTCTTCTGGATGGTAACAGTGCATTGTTCAGAAGTTTCCAGCTGTTTTTTTCTCGTTGTTTGTCTCAGGGTCTGATGAGCCGCATGATGCTACAGGAGCGTCTGTTCTACATCCTGGACACACGCCAACCTCAGGCCCCAACGGTTGTGTGCATTCTCTGCATTCTGACCCGCGTGGCTCGCCATAGCACACAGATGGCCTATGAGGTACTGGTTGTTTTGGGGTTTTTTTTTTTTTGTTTTTGGGGTTGTTTTTTTTTGTGAAGCAGAATGGATAATAGGATATTGTTTATCAGATATTTTAGTTCATTTGTTTCGCTTTCTTGCTGATAAACTTTGGAGTAGAAATGGGTATGAGTGGTTTTGTGAGGTAAGAAGATGTGAATGCTTTTTCTCTTAATTTTCTTTTCTAATGACCAACAAGATAAATGCCCTCGGTTCATGAAAAAACAAAACAAAACCCAACATACTTAACATCTGTACTGATGGATTAAGGCAAGAAATCAATTTTTCGAACGGATGATAATTCTAATTATGTGTATGTTCACACCTCAGTGACATACTCTGGCTAACAGCGTGATCAGTTTTCTGTCCTTTTTCTCTGCTACCATCTAAGTACTCCTCTGGGCTAAGGAGGACACAAAAGGGAATTGTTATAATGTTTCATGAGGGATGATATTTAAATAAGCAGGTATGGAAGCATATTTGATGAATGTAGGTATTGCCTTTTTATTGTTCATATGTAAAAAAAAAAAAAAAAAAAATTAAGTACCGTAAAGTTCGGTCTATAAGCCGCGACTTTTTACCCCAGCTTCAGCCTCTGCGGCTTATACAATGATGCGGCTTATTTGCGGATTTTAACGATCCTGGGAGTGTCTATTCTCAGCTGCCCTTCAACTCACCAAAACCATGATTTCTGTCCATGAATTTTTGGATGAGCTTCAGGATAGTGTTCTAACTGTTCACGTTTTATAAATCAAATCCGCACACATTAAAGCCTTCAGATCAGCATTCAGTTCCACTCTGCTCAAGCGTACACCCTCATCATGCTGAAAACGCGACGTTATGCCTATGGTGCAGCCTTCAAATTGAAGGCGATCGACCTAGCAGACGACAGCGCAAGCGATGAACCAGGAGCGACCTCCACCTTCATGTTCATGAAGTGAAAGCGAGGCTGAAGTCATTGACAAGATGGCGGAGGAAGCTGTGCTGGTTCTCTTCAACTCGGACACTGAAGACGAAGATTTTAGTGGATTCAGTGAGCAGGATGACGTTGAATAAATGTGACTATCCCAAAATTATGGATCTTATTTTCGTTGTGTTTATTTATTATTTTTTTGTGGCACTAGCAGTATTTTCGCTTGCTTTTCTTTGTGTTGTTCCCGCTTGTGTTTATTTCATAACCTACAGTATTGACAGCTTTTCTGTAGTATCAGTATGTGTTCCAGTACCGGAAATAAGTGTTGTTTATAAACCGGTGCGGCTTATGTATGCATAAATTTCAATTTTTTTTCCAAAATTTAGTGGGTGCAGCATATATACCAGTGCTCTCAATAGACTGAACTTTATGGTAAATGAAGGGATAACAGTTATTGTTTGAGTGCAGATGATCACAGTTGACAATAGAAGAAACAGTTTGTCTTCGTAAAATTTATGTATATATGCTGCTTGATGAATTTAAAGAAAAATAGATGATAATTATACCCCTGTTTTATATGTGTGTTTGATTGCTGTTTCATGATAGAGCTTGTCCTTCCAAGACAGTTGATTATCATTCCATGAGAGACTGTGTTATTCCCTATTGTTGAACTGTTAGAAACTGAGATTGTGAGAATCAGAATTATCCCCACAAACCTAGAACCAAATTATTTGTGGTCTTAATAATCATATTTTATTTGCAGATCTCACGAAACACAAAGCTGATGAATCTGATCTTTCACAACTTTTTACCCATCACTTGGGTTGCACAGGGTAAGTATTATATTACAGTGTATAGTACAGTATCCTGTTTTTATATGAAAGTATTGTTTGATAGAATTTTTTGTACACGATACGAAAATAAAAGTAAAGAAATAACAATGACATGCAAATGATCAGGTCATTTTGCATGTAATTGTCTTGTTAGTACTTCTAAGTCCCATGTTCATTTTTCTATTTCCAAAGTGTGAGTGGTGCTTGTGAGTGTTTGCATACGTGTGTGTGTGTGTGTGTGTGTGTGTGTGTGATGATTTGATTCCTCATCATACACCACAATGTTGTTTGGTTTAGTACAACATCATTTAGTCTTTTACAGTTTCGTTTAGTCTAGTTCTGCAGCCCAATAATACAGCAAGTGCAAGAACATGCAACAGTTTGAACTAGTGTCACTTAATTTGGAAAGATATCAAATTGCACTGAATTTCACAGCGCATAACAAACAGTTCCTTCTTTGACACTTGAGATGCAGGTAAAGGCTTAGACAGATTTGAAAGTGTGCGATACAATAAGATTATACAATATGATATGATAATGTACATGACACCAGTAATACAGTGTCATGCGTGTGTGTGTGTGTGTGTGTGCATGTGCACCTTTTTTCATGCTACAAGAACTACTCAGAGCACTGCACAGATGAAGCACAGATAAAAAATACACACCAAAAAACAAAAACAACTACAACAACACATCATTGAAATATTTTCTGCAGCCAGTGATCATAAAGCAGTGTCCAGCGTGTACGGCAGACCTCTGGCCGCTGCCATGCGACTGGCGGGCAGTCTGTGTCAGGCTGGACGACACATCGCCTCAGTCCTGGACTCCACGTACTCTCTTCAGAACATTTTGTTGGGCTACCTCGCTGTCAGTACTGAGTGAGTAACTTTAAAAAAAAAGAAAAAAAGAGTGATTGAGTGATTAATTAATTCAGTTGCATTTACAGCACTCTGATGGGCTACCTGGCTGTTAGTACTGAGTGAGTATCTTTGAAAAAAATGTAATTGGTTAGTTGATTAATTGATTGAATAATTCAAAATTTGTTTCATTCAAATGATTTTCACCTTTCAACATATGCAGGAACTGCAGAGAAAGGGAACTAACTCCTGCACTAT
The DNA here is from genome assembly GCF_041734735.1 of Babylonia areolata. Taxonomy (NCBI): domain Eukaryota; kingdom Metazoa; phylum Mollusca; class Gastropoda; order Neogastropoda; family Buccinidae; genus Babylonia; species Babylonia areolata. Next base: position 16,730,364 of record NC_134879.1, read on the forward strand.
TTCCGGATGTGTCCACGCATACTTTGGAGGAAAAACAGTACACTTTCTTCATTTCTTTTTCGGCATCAGTATTGCATGGCAGTCTGCCTAGGCTGTACACTGCCCTGGGTTGAATGGGTTAAGTGAATAAGTAAGTAATACAGTGACACTTACATGATTTCACACAGGAATGCGGGTGGATCGTTGTGCGAAAAACGGTGCAATGAACATTTACAATGCCACAGAAATTCGTATTCCATATTCACTACAAGAAGGTTATTCTCTACTGGAGAAAACTTGCTGGAACCATGTCAGTAAACTAAAACAGGAGTCTGACCCTGGCAAAGAAAATACTGACAACAGCTCGTGCAAAACTGATTGCCTACCGTGACAAAGAAAATACTGACAATAACTCGCGCAAAACTGATTGCATGTTTTCTTTTAAAACAAAAGGACATCACAGTAGCAGAAGGCTTACCAGTCAGTCGCCACCAATATACAGACTACAACTGGATGCCATAAAAACAAAATATACTTCTAATGTGACTTGGCGTTTGCGGCAGTGAAATTACCCCCATGCATATCATCCATAAATGTGAACAGTTAAAACCATATTTACCTCTGTCATTTACAAAATCTGCAGTTCCATCAGATCTGCTTCCATTAGAAATGTCTTACATGATAATCAACGTGTGTTTGAAATAGTTCTGAGTTTAATTTGGAGCCCAGTCGGCTCTTTGTTGTAATTCTGCTGGTTGACTAGTTAGTTTGTTTTATTTTATTTATATATATATATATATATATATATATATATATATTTTTTATTTTTTATTTATTTTTTTTTTATGCTAATTGAGGAGAGAGAGAAACGGGGAAAGCAGTGATGATTTAAGGCATGGGTAATGTGGGGGAGATGACAGATCTTCCTCTAAAATCACCAAAATGTGGATAGACGTTAAGCAAAAGAACGAACGAACACATAAATGAACGTCCCACAAGAAGCTTCCAATATCAGTCATCTTTAGGCCACACACACCCCTCAGAAAGTTTTGTGTGTCAGTTGTCTTCAGGCCATGCTCAAGAGGAAGACCTCACAGTTACCACCTCTTTTCAGTGTGTGTGCTTGTACAAGTAAGCGTTCATCTGTGTGTGTGTGTGTGTGTGTGTGTGTGTGTGTGTGTGTGCTGTGGAAGCTGCGATATATAGACTAGAAATGAGTGTGTGGAGGAGGGGGGTAGAGGAGGTGCAGGGTAATGTGGTGTGTGTGTGTGTGTGTGTGTGTGCTCATGTACATTTATATGTATTTGACTGTGCTTTCATATCTGTGAAACTGCGTGTTTGGTGCATATCTGTTATGCATGTGTGGGTGTATGTGTGAATATGTGTCTTCATGTTTTACATTTATTTGCTTATTTATCATCATTGTTGTCTTATTTATTTAATTAATTATTTATTATTATTAATATTATTTTATTATTATTTTCATTACTACTACCTTTTTTTTATATCGTAATTATTTATTTATTTATTTATTTATATAAGCTTATCTTTTTTTTCTTTTTTTTTTCTCAAGGCCTGACTAAGCGCGTTGGGTTACGCTGCTGGTCAGGCATCTGCTTGGCAGATGTGGTGTAGCGTATATGGATTTGTCCGAACGCAGTGACGCCTCCTTGAGCTACTGAAACTGAAACTGAAACTTTCAGTTTTTTTCATCGATGCCTTCTTGTGATTCGTTGTCGGCGAAACGGGGCATACTCAGCTGCCTGCCTGGTGATGACAGTTATGTTGTGTGTTGTGTTGTTTCAGTTGTTTGCTGCTGTCGCCAATGGAGGCTGAGAGTCTTCAGAAGGAAAGCTTGATCACGTGGAGAATCCTTCTGTCCTATGGACTGGCAGCTGATGTCTTCCTGTGAGTTAATACTGTGGGTTTGTTTGTGGGTGTTTTGGGTGGGTGTGTGTGGGGGGGCGGGGGAGGTGGGAGAGGGAGTGTACAATATCGTATTGTGTTATGTTATTTCTTTGTCACACACATTTCTCTTTAAATGAAATTCAGGCTGCTCTCGCAAGGAGAATGCATTGCCACTCAACACAACATAGCCCATGGTCGAGTCCAAAGTGAAGCGCACATGAACATGACAAAGGTTGAGCCTGGAAAAAAAGGAAGTAAAAAAAAAACCAAAAAACATCTTAGGCTGAATGAAACCATGAAAGTAAGACAAACACAGGGCTTGATTTATCATACAGTCCAAGAAATAGGTTCTTGTCTTGCCCCACGCAAATGTGCTTATCGCCTTCCCTCATCTGTCATTCATTCCTCTGAATATGAGCTGTGCATGCATGTAAGCGACAGATGTGTAAGTGCTTTGATTTGTCTCTGCATAAGACTCAGTGCCATATGAATATTTTTATTATTATCATCATTATCATCATCATTATTGTTATAATTATCATTATTGCTATCATCATTATCATGATTATTGTTACGATCGTTTTTATTCTATTTATCTTTTGTCACTTTCTCCACACCTGTAGGAAGATTTATCAGCCCCTGATGGATCAGCTGACGGCCCTGATGTCGAGGCTGACAAACGTCAGCGGCCAGCAGCCCATGGAGAGAGACGTTCTCTTTCTGTCGGCGCTGGAAGGGGTGGTACCTGTGGCCGCCAGCCCTCCTGTCAGGCCGGGATTCAGCCAGAGGTGGGTGCTGTGTCCATTGTTTATCTTTGTATGTGAACATAACATTGGGAAGGGAGGGAGGGAGGGGAGATTTCAGTTTCAGTAACTCAAGGAGGCGTCACTGCATTCGGACAAATCCATATACGCTACACCACATCTGCCAAGCAGATGCCTGACCAACGGCGTAGCCCAACGCACTTAGTCAGGCCTTGAAAAAAAAAAAAAGAAAAAAAAGTGAATAAATAATAGATAAGCATACATAAATAAGTAAATAAATGCATAAATAGATAAATAAATAAATAATAATTATAATATGAAAAAAGCTAGTGATAATAATAATAATAATAATAATAATAATAATAAACAAACAAATAAATAAATAAGACAACAATGATGATAAATAAGCAAATAAATGTAAAAATGAAGACACACATTCACACATACACCCACACATGCATAACAGATATGTGCCAAACATGCAGTTTCACAGATATGAAAGCACAGTCAAATACACATAAAACGTACATGAGCCCCATCCCCCCACACACACACACACATTACCCTGCACCTCATCTAGGGAGGGGAGAGTTGTGTGGAGGGTGAGGTATAGGAACTGGGAGGGAGGGGAGAAGACTGCGGTTTGGGGTTTGAGCATGATTGGGTCAGACTAGTAGGGAGAGGGAAGGAGAGGAGGCGTGTAGTTTGTTGCTGGCGACGCTTTCCTTCCTGACTGGTCTGTTGGTTTCGTTGATGCACAGATTGATTGCGATTGGATTTGTTCATGATTGATTGGCTGGTTGATTTTTTTGATTGGTTCATATGGAATATCAATATGTTGGTTGATTTTTGATTGGTTCATATAGGATATTAATATGTTGGTTGATTTATGATTTATTCATATGGAATATTGATATGTTGGTTGACTTATTGTTGATGTCTAAACTGGTACCAGTGTAGATTGTTGATGTATAAACTGATGTGTAAACTGTATACCATCACAATATAGTTTTCTTTATGTTTATGAACTGTACGTCATTACATTGTAATTATCTTTATGATATCTTTACCTTGTGAATGGAGAAAGTTACCGCTCTTTACTATTTGCTATTCATTTAATCTCCTGGCCTCATTGTTTGTTATTTTCCAGTTGAAAAACCACTGAGGCAACCATGTGTTTGTTCTGTATTGTCCATGTGTTCTATGTGGCTTGTTCAGGATGAAAGAGGCTTTGCCATTCTTGAATGGAAGCTTATTTGTATTTGCACATTTCTTCTGTGTTTGCTGCTGTGTGCACATGTCAGATAATCGGTATAAGGACAGGACCGGCGTTTCCTTTTCTTTATTTTGAGGAAGTGTCTGGGTTTGTTCCAGTGTACCTTTTATTTACATGCGTGCTAGCTGAATCGGTAGCGTAAGCAGCACTCACTTGAAGTTGCGTACCTTTTGACTGGAGAGAGTTACCTCTCTTTACTATTTGTTAATAATTACCTTTATGTTTACATGTGTGCATGCATGTGCTTGTAAACTGTAGCCCATAACAGTCTACATGTGTCTGCGTTGTTTGTTTTTTTTCTCAAGGCCTGACTAAGCGCGTTGGGTTATGCTGCTGGTCAGGCATCTGTTTGGCAGATGTGGTGTAGCGTATATGGATTTGTCCGAACGCAGTGACGCCTCCTTGAGCTACTGAAACTGAAACTGAAACTGTGTTTTATATATATGTACATCACAGTCAAGCAGCATACACAGAAACCTCTGTGACCAGCTCCATCAATTGGAGTCAGGTGGAGAGCCTGCGCCCTTTGGTCAGACTGTGCGCTGAACAGTGCTTGACTCACCTGGCTGAGAACTACACGCAACAGGTAATGTGTGATCAAACCGTGTCAGTTTTGTTTGAAGGAATGTAGGTGATGAAACTAGGAAGATGTTTGTCTGCTTGAATGCAATGAGTGAATGTGTTTGTGTGTGGGGGGGTGGGGGGGGGGGGGTTCGTGTGTGTGCACGCTCTTGTGTGTTTATGTGTGTGTGTGTACATGAGCATGCATGTTTTGCATTCTTCTTTCATTTCTTTGATGTGTGTGTGTGTGTGTGTACATGAACATGCATATTTTGCATTCTTCTTTCATTCTTGTGATGTCTTTTCATATGATTATGTGTTTTAAAACGGAACTTAGAATCATGTGTTCATGTATACTTTCATGAGTGTTTATACACACATTCCAAGTAATGTGTGTGCATATGTGAATATTAGCTTTTGCACACTTTAAATGTGTTTGTGTGCTTGCATGCATGTGTGTGTGTGTGTGTGTGTGTGTGTGTGTGTGTGTGTGTTGTGTGTGTTTGTGTTTCTGCACGCATGGTTGCATATACATGTTTGCGTGCAGACAAGAATCAGCATTTTTCAAACACCTGTCTCTGACAAAATAACTGCATGTTTCTGTCTATGACAAAAAATAACTACATGTTTCTGTTTCCACCGCAGAAACCCAGCCTGCAGTTTCCAGCAGTGTGTGTGAATTTCATGGCCACGTTCTACAGCAAGTGGGAAGGGCAGGTGAGTCAGTCCTCCATGTTTCGTATCTGCTTGTTCTGTTTGCTTATAAACGATGAGGATGATGGTAAAGTAACAATAGTTATAATAATAATGATGATAATAACAATAGTAATGATGATGATGATGATAGTAGTGGTCGTAATGATAATAATAGTAATGATAATTCTAATACTGATAAATAAAATAATGATAATGATGATAATAATAATGAAAATAACAATAGTTATAATGATGATGATGATAGTAGTAGTAGTAGTAATAATGATAATGATAGTAATGATAATTCTAATATTGATAAATAAAATAATGATAAAGATGATAATAATAATGATAATAACAATAGTTATAATGATGATGATGATAGTAGTAGTAGTAGTGATAATGATAATGATAGTAATGATAATTCTAATATTGATAAATAAAATAATGATAATGATGATAATAATAATGATAATAACAATAGTTATAATGATGATGATGGTAGTAGTAGTAGTAGTAGTAGTAGTAGTAGTAGTAATGATGATAATAATAGTAATGATAATTCTAATACTGATAAATAAAATAATGATGATAATGATAATAACAATAGTTATAATGATGATGATGATAGTAGTAGTAGTAGTAGTAGTAGTAGTAGTAGTAATAATGATAATAATAGTAATGATAATTCTAATACTGATAAATAAAATAATGATAATGATGATAATAATAATGAAAATAACAATAGTTATAATGATGATGATGATAGTAGTAGTAGTAGTAATAATGATAATGATAGTAATGATAATTCTAATATTGATAAATAAAATAATGATAAAGATGATAATAATAATGATAATAACAATAGTTATAATGATGATGATGGTAGTAGTAGTAGTAGTAGTAGTAGTAGTAGTAGTAGTAGTAATGATGATAATAATAGTAATGATAATTCTGATATTGATAAATAAAATAATGATAATGATGATAATAATAATGATAATAACAATAGTTATAATGATGATGATGATGATAGTAGTAGTAATAATGATAATAATAGTAATGATAATTTTAATATTGATAAATAAAATAATGATAATGATAATAATAATAATGATAATAACAATAGTTATGATGATGATGATGATGATAGTAGTAGTAGTAGTAGTAATAATGATGAAAATAGTAATGATAATTTTAATATTGATAAATAAAATAATGATAATGATGATAATAATAATGATAATAACAATAGTTATAATGATGATGATGATGATGGTATTAGCAGTAATAATGATAGTAATGATAATTCTAATATTGATAATAGTGAGAAAAAAAGAATGCAGATTGGTGCTCTTGCATCCCAGGCAGGGTGCTTGAGGCATTTACAATAAAAAGTTATACGTACATAAACACGCATGCATCAAGTACTCCATACATGAACATGAACAAGCATGTGCACACACTAACATGCCAAAAAACAACAAAAAACACACCTACACATATGGCCAGCAAAAGCCCCCCAAAAGCACATTGGTACTCCTTGTTTATTTGGGTTTTTTTTTTTTTTCTTCTTCCTCACTGATGGCCAAATTGGCTGAGTGGTTAAAGTGATAGATTTTCAATTGAGAGGGTCCTTGGTTCGAATCTCGGTTATGGGGCCTGGTGGGTTAAGGGTGGAGATTTTTTCTGCTCTCCCAGATCCACAGTTATACAGATTTGCTAGTGCCGTGAAAACCCTTTTTTTGTTTGTATACGCATGCAGAAGATCAGATACACATGTTAATGATCCCGTAATCTAATCCATGTCAGTGTTATGTAGGTTATGAAATCAAAAGCACATTCATCTTGCACACCCCTGAAGACAGAGTATGGATGTGTACAGTACATGATGGGGTAAGAAATATTGTGGCCATGCACTTAAAACCCCACTCAAACAAACAGGTTGTAGCCCTCAAACACTGAAGTAGGATGTGCTTTTTTGTTTTCCTTCAGATTTAACTACAAATATCTGCCCCCTCCCCCCATTTTTTTGTCGTTCATTTTATAATGTTGGACTGTATGGTCGGCAGGGTGTGTATAACTTGTCATCACATAGTAATTCATGATGTTTAACATACATGTTTTTTGGGTGTTGTTTTTTTAATTTTTCTCGGTAAGCACTGTTCCTGGAAACCTAAAAGTTTCATTTAATTACACATACTTAACCATGACCCACTAGTGCAGACTCCAGCAGGGGTCTGATCCCTGTCCTGTGCAAACTACTACCCGCCTATGCGGAGAAAACAAAAGTAGCTACGGCCGATAACCTCCTGAAGTAGGTTACCTCCCCTTTGCATCCCTGACTAGCGTGCTCTTTTTCGGGTAGCCATCTTGACTCCTGCTCCTGTGCTCTGCGTACGGCTAAGTTTGTGTTTTTGTTTATTTACTGTCTGTCTATCGATTCTTTGGCGCTCTCGTTTTATGTCTGATGATGAATCAAATCTTTTCCCTCTTCTTCTTCTGCGTTCACTCGTATGCACACGAGTGGGCTTTTACGTGTATGACCGTTTTTACCCCGCCATGTAGGCAGCCATACTCTGTTTTCAGGGGTGTGCATGCTGGGTATGTTCTTGTTTCCATAACCCACCGAACGCTGACATGGATTACAGGATCTTTAACGTGCGTATTTGATCTTCTGCTTGCATATACACACGAAGGGGGTTCAGGCACTAGCAGGTCTGCACATATGTTGACCTGGGAGATGGTAAAAATCTCCACCCTTTACCCACCAGGCGCCGTCACCGTGATTCGAACCTGGGACCCTCAGATCGAAAGTCCAGCGCTTTAACCATTCGGCCATGGCCCCCGTCAAAAATCTTTTCCCAATGTCACTGACATCCGTGTTGTGTTTCAGTCCAGTCAGAGCGCTGTGGATGTTGTGCAGCAGGTTGAACAGTTTTGCCTGAACAGCCTGGCTCCCTTCCTCAAGTCTTGGGGATTCACTTCTATTGTGGCCAGTCTGTGGTGAGTATTTACTTATTCATTCACAAACTATATACATCTCTTTTTTTTTCTTTTCTTTTTTTTAACATTTATTTGCTTATCTATCATTGTTTTTTTTTTGTTTTTTGTTTTTTGTTTTTTTTTAATTTATCTATTTATTTATTTTATTTTCATTATTATTATTTTTTTTTTTTTTAATTATATTATTATTATTTATTTTATTTTATTTATTTATTTATTTATTTTATTTATTTACTTATTTATTTATTTATCTTTTTTCTTTTTCTTTTTTTTCTTTTATATATATATATATTTTTTTTTTCTCAAGGCCTGACTAAGCGCGTTGGGTTACGCTGCTGGTCAGGCATCTGCTTGGCAGATGTGGTGTAGCGTATATGGATTTGTCCGAACGCAGTGACGCCTCCTTGAGCTACTGAAACCGAAACTGAAACTTTTTGGGAGGGGGTGTGGGGGGGGTGGGGATTATAAGCCGACCCAACTTCCAACCATGTGTCTTAACCCATTCAGCTCTAGGGAGTTTAAACCTCAACAGTATCAGTATCAGTATCAGAAGCTCAAGGAGGTGTCACTGCGTTCGGTCAAATCCATATACGCTACACCACATCTGCCAAGCAGATGCCTGACCAGCAGCGTAACCCAACACACTTAGTCAGGCCCTGAGAAAAAAACTATAATAAAATAAAATAGATAAAATAAAATAACAAAGATTGATAAATAAATAAATAAATAAAAAATAATAGATAAATACATAAAAATACTACTACTAATAATATTTATAATCTTGATGAAGTCAACTCTAAGCACGCGCATGCGCGCCTCGCACACACACACACACACACACACACACACAAAACCAGCGTTTTTTGTTTTAACCTCAAGATTGATGTGTGTGGACACAGAAATACAACAGAACCTAGTTAGTTCCCTTTGCTTGTAGTTTGTGTCATCTGTGAATTATTAACCACTTAGCTGGTGGCCTTGTCCCTGAGTATACTGTTGAGTCATATATAGCATAAATGGCAGACATTTAACAACAAAAGAAAGAAGAATGATGATAGTTTAAGAATAATGATAGAGTAATAATAAAGACAGTGATTGTCATTCTGCCTGTTCGTACATGAAAAAAAAAAATATATACAGCTCAAGGCATATTACATTAGCATTATGATTAAAAAAATTTTTTTTAAATCGGTAAAATAAAAAGGAACAGAAATGAATACTAAAATGGTATTTATTATCTGAGGCCTCTGAACCGATTATCATCTCCATTGATTCTGTCTTTTTAGAAGAAAATTAAAAAAAATTTCATAAGTGGGAAAAACAGGGTTTGAGAGGTGTGTGTGTGTGTGTGTGTGTGTGTGTGTGAGAGAGAGAGAGAGAGAGAGAGAGCATTTCCTCCTTTAAAGTCCTCCTCTCATCCATATGGAAGAGAAGAGAAGCTGAAATGAAAGATTTGTATATATTTCTTTTTTTTTTAATCTTTTTATTTTTTACTCTAATTTGTCAGTGTATGTATATGCATGTGTATACGTGTGTGTGTGTGTGTGTGTGTGTGTGTGTGTGACCAGTTCCTCTTCCAGTGTCCTGCTGTCGTCGGAGTGGAAGAGGAGGGAAGCTGTGAGCTGTCTGCCGGAGCTGGGCTGTGATGGGCAGGGAGGGCGGGTGCCCCTGGTGGGGGAGTCCAGTCCTGTTGGCTTCCTCCTGGCCCTCTGTCGCTTGGTGCTCTGCGCCTGCAGAATTCACAGAGGCGTTTCAGAACAGGTCTGTGTTGGACGTGTGGGGTCAGTCTCTTTTTTTTTTTTTTTTTCTTTTTTTTTTTCAAAAGAATGCTTTTTTGGTTAGAGGATAGTATGCTGGGAAGTGTGGTGCCATGTTTTATGGACTTTGATCCCATGCACCGAATGATATGGTGTGCCTAATGGTGTGGTTCAAATTGAGATGGTCTGAGGCAGTCACCTGGGCTATTTAAAACGTGAATTGAATTGAACTGAACATATGTGGTTGTATGTGATGTGTGTATATGGGTGTGAGTGTGTGTGTGTGTGTGTGTTCGCTCTGTTGGTACAAATTCACCCTTACATGTGTATCATCTTATATCACAGAGAGTGAAAAGATGTGGAGTTAAAAGCAAAACATCACATACGTCAGTGAAAACATACATACAGTATCTGACAGTATGTTGCTGTGCATTTACAAGCACATCCAGAAAGTGTTTGTATTTGCCTACATGTGCTCAATATCCCCTGTCCAACCGAAGACTGCCGCGGTCATTCTGAGCCACGAGGACGTCACCAGCTATCTGCGGAAGGTGACCACGTGCTCCACCGCCAGCCATCTCCATAGCAACCACTTCACGCGCATGGAAACGTTGCTGCAGTACTTCTTGGTCAAGCTGTCAACGCTGGTGGTGAGAATGGTTTTACTGCTGTCTGCTATCGAGGAATAGTTATGATGATTTTTGTATTTGTATTTGTATTTCTTTTTATCACAACAGATTTCTCTGTGTGAAATTCGGGTTGCTCTCTCCAGGGAGAGCGCGTCGCTACACTTCAGCGCCACCCTTTTTTTTTTTCTTTTTTTTTCTTTTTTTTGTACTTGCGTGCAGTTTTATTTGTTTTTCCTATCGAAGTGGAATTTTGCCAAGAACAATCCTTTTGTTGCTGTGGGTTCTTTTATGTGCACTAAGTGCATGCTGCACACGGGACCTCGGTTTATTGTCTCATCCGAATGACTAGCGTCCAGACCACCACTCAAGGTCTAGTGGAGGGGGAGAAAATATCGGCGGCTGAGCCGTGATTCGAACCAGCACGCTCAGATTCTCTCGCTTCCTAGGCGGACGCGTTACCTCTAGGCCATCACTCCATGATGATGATGAAGATATACAATGATGGTAATAGTTCATTTATATAGCACTTTCAAAAGTAGTTATGATTATGATGATATATAATGACAATACTATTTCATTTATATAATGCTTTCAAACTTCTCACAGCATTTTATCATAACATTGCACTGACCAGACACAGAGCACTAGTGGTAAGTACTTTTTAAAAAACAAAAAAAAAATGAAAGAAAACATTTTGTTTTCATCTTTACAAGCAAAAATATTGAAAAGGAGTATTCTGAAACATTGTCAGAATGTTCCTTAGGAATAGAGTGCCAGGGTTTTGAGGCAGGAGAATCAAAACAGTCATTTATTTATTTGAACTTCTTTTTTTTTTTTTTTTCTTGTTGCTGTTTGTTGTGGTATCTGTGTGTGTGTGTGTGTGTGTGTGTGTGTGTGTGTGTGTGTGTGTGTGTGTGTGTGTGTGTGTGTGTGTGTTTGAATGTAATATTTCAATTTTGTTTAAAAGTTTGAAACGATCATAATGAATATGATAAAGAAGAAAAATAAAAATTGTGTAACATTTTTTTCTGTCAAGCTGTTTCATAATTGCATTGCCAATCCAGTACTCTGTATTCACTTCATCCCAGTGGTTCCGATAAGTTCCGAGCTGAATATTCCAAAACATTTGAGAGGATTCTGACCGCTTCCAAAAAAAAACCATAATGTACTGATACAGTGTGCCTTTGTTTTGTGTGTGTGTCTGTCTGCCAATCAGAGTGTGGCATCAAGGCCTCCCAGTGTGCCTTTGTTTTGTGTGTCTGTCTGCCAATCAGAGTGTGGCATCGAGGCCTCCCATGATGCACCAGTTGACGCTGGACATAATGTCGAGGCTGCTGGAGGGTGAGGAGTTTCTGGCTCAGGACCTGATGTCGACGGTTCTCTTCAGTGCTGACTTCATTCCGTAAGCTTCCATTATCTGTCATCAGTTTGTTTGTACGTGTGTTTGAGTATATGTCTTATGTTGAGTTACCAGTTTTTCTGTACTAGTGTGTATCTCTAATATTTAGTGATCAGTTTTTTCCGTATTTGAGTATATGTCTTATGTTGAGTTACCAGTTTATCTGTACTAGTGTATATCTCTTATGTTTAGTGATCAGTTTTTTTTTCTGTATTTGTGTATATGTCTTATGTTTAGTTACCAGTTTATCTGTACTAGTGTGTATCTCTTATGTTTAGTGATCAGTTTTTTCCGTATATGTGTATATGTCTTAGGTTGAGTTTCTTTTCTTTTTTTTTCTCAAGGCCTGACTAAGCGCGTTGGGTTACACTGCTGGTCAGGCATCTGCTTGGCAGATGTGGTGTAGCGTATATGGATTTGACCGAACGCAGTGACGCCTCCTTGAGCTACTGATACTGAAACTGATGCTGAGTTATCAGTTTATCTGTACTAGTGTATATGTCTTATGTTTAGTGATCACTTTATCCATACTTGTGTATATGGCTTATTTTTAGTCGTCAGTTTATCTGTACTAGCATATAAGTATATGTCTTATGTTTAGTCGTCAGTTTATCTGTACTTGCGTATGAGTATGTGTCTTATGTTTAGTCGTCAGTTTATCTGTACTTGCGTATGAGTATATGTCTTATGTTTAAGATGCTGTTCCCCCATTCCCTCCAGGTTTCCTGGCTGGGGGATCTTTTGATCTATATAGTATTCCCTGTCCTCTGGAAGTTCCTGGTTTCTCTCACTTTCATTGTTTCTGATCTTTTCTTTCTGTCATTTGATCCATATTTTCTGTCTTTCCCATCTGTTCACCTATATTATTTCTGGAAAGTCTCTCTTCTTTTTTTTTTTTTTTTTTTTTTTTTCTCTGGACTGGATAAATGGGCATTCTTACTATGTTTTCATTTTTGTGTGCCTCGCATGAGTAAGTTGCCTGCTGGCGTTGTTTTGGTTTTTGCTTTGGATGCCTGTCATTACTTAAGTTTTGTGCGTTATGTATGATTATGTTTGTATATGGGTTACTTTTTTTTTTTTTTTTTTTTTTTTTTAATCCTCTGGTCAAAAATTGATGGAATGGTCAGTGCCAGAAAGCCCACCTCAGAGTGGTCAGTCCTTGACACTATCCACTTTCCAAACACAGCAGTTGATTGCTCACACACACTCACGCATAGACACATATTTTTCTCTCTTTTTTTCATTGTTTTTTTTGCCCGTGCGTAGAAGGGTATATTTATGGTCTCTTGAATATCATCATCACAACAGTTCAGTTACTCAAGGAGGTGTCACAGTGTTCAGACAAATCCATATATGCTACATCACATCTGCTGTACAGATGCCTGACCAGCAGTGTAACCCAACATGCTTAGTCAGGCCTTGAAAAAAAAACCCAAAAACGTAAACAAATAAATAAACAAATTGCTTACTTATTGTAGACTTATTCTTAGATTTAGTTACTTATTTATTCTAATTTATCTATCATAAATCTTGTGACTTATCATCAGAACACTTCTAATCTATACACTATATAAGTGTAACAGAATGTCAACTTACGACACATTTGGCAATTACATTACATTATGCAATACTGTAACAGTCTGCAAGGGTATTTCTAACAAGCAAGCAACCAACCAAAACATAAACGTAGAATAACACGCAGAACATGACACCTCTATTTCAAATCACAGTCCTCAGTGATAGACATATTTCATGGATCACAGGGAAAAATCAGAAATTTAATAGGCTACATTGAACCAAGGGTAATGCATGTTTCTACGTTTGTAGAATCGCCACTGGTGGTTTTCAGTAATCGTTGGTACAATGGCAATCTGATTAACTAGGACTTAGCGGTTTTCACTAAACATTGGTACAATGGCAACTGTTTAACTAGGACTTCAGCAGTTTTCAATAACTGTTGGAACAATGGCAGCTGATTAACTAGGACTTCAGCAGTTTCCAATAACTGTTGGAACAATGGCAGCTGATTAAGTAGGACTTCAGCAGTTTTCAATAACTGTTAGAACAATGGCAGCTGATTAACTAGGACTTCAGCAGTTTTCAATAACTGTTGGAACAATGGCAGCTGATTAACTAGGACTTCAGCAGTTTTCAATAACTGTTGGAACAATGGCAGCTGATTAACTAGGACTTCAGCAGTTTTCAATAACTGTTGTAACAATGGCAGCTGATTAACTATAATATTGACCGCCTTTCTTTTTATTTATTTTTTTTTTTTTTTTGTCATGACAGTGAGGGGCAGGCAGAGGAGCTGGCAGCTGCCTCCATGGCAGACCTGAAGATCTCCAGGACTCACATCCTGAAGAGCGCCACCCAGGAGGAGATCACCACCAACAACTGCCAGCTGCTGACAGAGGCCATCAAGTCGCTGCCGATGATCAGGGCCCACTACTTCAGGGCCTTCGCCCACATGGAGGGCAAGGTGGCTCAGTCCAGGTGAGCTTGGGTGACGCTTTGCTTGGTCGTTTTTGACTCACTTGTGTAAACAAAGTGAGTCTATGTTTTAACCCGGTGTTCGGTTGTCTGCGCACGTGTGTGTGTGTGTGTGTCTGTGTGTCCGTGGTAAACTTTAACATTGACATTTTCTCTGCAAATGCTTTGTCAGTTGACACCAAATTAGGCATAAAAATAGGAAAAATTCAGTTCTTTCCAGTCATCTTGTTTATAACAATATTGCACCTCTGGGATGGGCACAAAAAATAAAAAATGAAGCCTAATTATATGCAAACTGCATTTACTGTTATATTTATATTTTTTGTATTCTCTAAACTTGGCACTTTGATCTGATATTCTGACCCAACAACAAGAGCAGTCATTATTATCATTTTTTGTTCAAACAGGAACTTCTTTTGCTAAGCATGGAAGTTTTATTTATTTTGCAAACGTTTTGGTACAGATAGTAAAGAAGGGAAATTACTCTGTAATTAATGCTAGGGGACTTAATTTGCTTTAAACTGATCTTTCTCATCTCAAACATTACATCTTGAAATTATACTCAATACATAAAAAGCTTGGATTTTTTTTTTTTTTTAAGTGTATCACAAGTGAGTCTTGAAGGCCTTGCCTCTCTTGTTCTTCTTCTTCTTCTTCATCTTCTTCGTACATGGGCTGCAACTCCCATGTTCACTTGTATATGCACATGTGGGCTTTTACGTGTATGACCGTTTTTACCCCGCCATGTAGGCAGCCATGCTTCGTTTTTGGGGATGGTTTGTTTTGAGTTTGGAGACTTTTTGTGTGTGTGGTGCGATGTGGTATGTGTGTTGCTGTCATCGATCAGGGCCCATTACTTAAGGGCCTTTGCCAGCATGGAGGGGAAAGTGACTCAGTCCAGGTGGGTTGGTTTGTGCTTCACTTTGTTGTTTTTGAGTTTGGCAACTTTTGTGTGTGTGTGGTATGTGCGGTGTGGCGTGTGTGTGTGTGAGTGTGGGTGTGGATGTGGTGTGATCTGTTGTGTGTGTTGCTGTCAATGATTAGGGCCCATTATTTCAGCCACTGTTCAGGGCCTTCTCCCACGTGGAGGGTAAAGTGGCTCAGTCCGTGGGATTGGGTGGCACTTCACTTGGTTCAGTTTGAGTTTGTGTGTGTATAAGTGTGTGCGTGTGTGTGTGTGTGTAGTGTGATGTGTGTGTGTGTGTGTCTCTGTCAATGATCAGGGGCCCATTATTTCAGGGCCTTCGCCCACATGAAGTGGAAAGTGGCTCAGTCCAGGTGGGTTTGGTCGCACTTCGCTTGGTTGTTTTTGAGTTTGGCGACTTTTGATGTGTGTGTGTTTGTGTGTAAGTGTGTGTGTGTGCTGTGATGTGGTACATGTGTTGCTGTCGGCGAACAGGGCCCAGAGGAAAATGGCTTGGTCGAGGTGGGTTGGATTTTGCTTTTGTTTTTTTTAGCTTGGTGCCTTTTTGGGCGATTGTTTTTTTGTGTGCATGGTATGTGTATGTGTGTCTGTGTCTGTGGTGTGTGTGTGTTTGAAAGTGTGGTGTGATGTAGTGTGTGAGTCGTTGTCAGTGATAAGAGTCCGTTACTTCAGGACCTATGCCCGCATAGAGGGGAAGGTGGCTCAGTCCAGGCAGGTTAGGTTTGTTTTGCTTTGTTATGTTCTTTTGATTTGGCAGTTTTGTTTTGGGTTGTTTTGTGTGTGTATGTGTGTGTCTGGTATGTGTGATGTGTGTCTGTGTGCATGTTTGTTTTTCTTTGAATTATGAGGACGTTTTCATTTAAAATTGTCTGACATGTACATGTTGACTCATTTATTCATTTAACCTATTTATTTATTTATTCATTTTCTTTTCTTCTTTCTTTTCTTTTTTCTTTTTTTGGTAGGTGAGGTGAGGGTGGGCGGATGAGGGGGGTCATTTCTGTGCGTGTGTGTGTGTGTGTGTGTGTGTGAAAAGGTTTTCAGTTTATCCAATTTTCCCAAAACAAGAACACCAGAGAATCGACAGACAGAAAATACAAAAAAAACTTAGCCGTATGAAGAGCACAGGAACAGGACTCATAATGGCTGCCGGAAAAAGAGGGCGCTAGTCAGGGGGGCAAAGGGGAGGTTACCTACTTCCAGGAGGTTATCCGCCGTAGCTACTTTCGTTTTCTCCGCATAGGCGGATAGTAGTTTGCACAGGACAGGAATGTCAGACTCCTGCTGGAGTCTGCACTAGTGGGTCACGGTAAGTATGTTACTTAAACATAATTTTTGATAGAAAATTTCCTTTTTACCCCGCAATTAAAAACAACAACAACAACAACCTACCTTTTTTGTCATCATTCTGTCAGCGAACACTACAGTGAGGTTTGTGACTGTGAGCGCAGGTGTCGGTACCAGCAGCTGCCCCGGGAGACGGCCAGTCTGATGGATGGAGGATGGGAGAGCAGTCTGATGCCACAGGACTGGGTCTTCCTGCCTCTGGTTGACCTCCACAACCGCTTCGTGTCTGCGTGAGTGCTGACGAAAACTGTGTGGCCGAAATGTCTTAATTGACTGCCTTGTATTGTATTTTTCTTTTGTAATAATAATAATAATGTACATTTATATAGCACCCTTTCTCACTCAGGGTGCTTTACATGAAAGAAAAATATTACAAGTAACATAAAACATCCATGACCACTCTTTCTCAAAAAACCCTCCCCCCACTCACACTCTCCGTTTCCCACTCTACATATATCCAGAGTGAGCTGACATGGGTGGTGTTGGAGAAAAGGAAGCTGAGAGTACTTATAGATAGGTTTTAAAAAGATGAGTCTTTAGTGATGAGCGAAAATCACAGATAGAATCAGATGCACGGATATGATAAGGAAGGTTGTTCCAGATGTGAGGAGCAGCAAAGAAGAAAGAACGTTCACCATAGGTTCTTGTATTGACACAAGGAAGTTTCAAAAGGTAACAGTCAGAGGAAGAGCGGAGATTTCTTGTGGGAGCGTAAACACTGATAAGGTCAGAAAGATAAGTAGGTCCTGCGGACTTGTATTGTTATTGTATTGAATTGTATTGTGTGGTATAGTATTGTATTGTTTTTGAATTGTATTACATTGTGTTGTATTGTGTTATGTTGTACTGCATTGTGTTGTATTGCATCGTATTGTATTGTATTATATTACATTTTTTTGACACATCAGATTGATATATGTTTAATCTTTTTTTTACCACCTTAGGCATAACCATGGGAGGGAGTACTTCTGTATGAGAAAGATTTTTTGTGTAGGAATTTTTTTTTTTTTTGCCTTGATTTTACTTTGTTTCAGTATCAAGGCATGCACTTTGGTTCACCATCTTGTTTATTGAGCACACAACCAGTCTTTCAGTTTTGATATTTGTCTCCAGAATATGTTTTTATATGTCAGTGAAATTAAAGCATGAAAACTCTTCTTCTTCTTGTTCTCCGTCTCCTTCTCGATCTTCTGCTTCATCTTCATCTTCTCCTTCTCCTTCTTGTTCCTCTGCTTCTTTTTTCTCATTCTCCCCTTCCTCCTCAGCCTCATCACCATCATCATCATCACCACCACCATCATCATCATCATCATCATCATCACCATCATTATCATTATCATCATCATCATCATTATCCTCACTGTCATCATTGTACCTCAGAACATCAGAGTCCCAGAGGACGGTGGAGACGTCGAGCATCCCCGTGGTGACGAGTGCGGTGCAGTGGATCTTCCTGGTGGAGATGTGGAGAAGTCGCTCCCTGTCCCACGTGTCCGTCACCCTCAAGATCTCTCGCCTCATGTGCGTCTTCCTGGGAGGTACAGGGTTTTTTTTTTCTTTTTTTTTTTTTTTGAGCCGTTTGGCATACATTTGGAGTGATGGCCCAGTGGGGTAACACATCTTCCTGGGAAGCAAGAGAATCTGAGTGCCCGAGATCGAATCCCTCCACACTCAGCAGTTTCATCCTCCCCCAATTCTCAGGACCTTATGTAGTGATCTGCATGTTAATAATCATTCAGATAAGATGATGAACTGAGGTCCTGTATGTAGCATGCACTTGGCACATGTAAAAGAACCCATGGCAACAAAAGTCAGTGAAATAGAAGCATGAAAAATCGTCTTCTTCTTCTCCTTCTCCCTCTTCTCCTTCACCTATGTAGATGTCTGCTGCGTAGCATTGGCACATGTAAAAGAACCCATGGCAACAAAAGCGTTGTCCCTGGCAACATTTTGTAGAAAAAAAATCCACTTTGTTAGGAAAACTAATACACTTGCAGATAGAAATATTTTTTTCAAAAAAAGGTGGCATTGCACTCTGTGACATACTCTTCCCAAGGAGAGCAACCCAGATTTCACTCAGAGAACTTTGTTGTTACAACAACATCAGCAAAATTATGTAATAATGTAATTTCCGTAAGGTATTAATGGAATGACACAATGAAATGCAAGTTTCAGTCAGTGATGCCAATGGAATGACACAATGGAATGCAAGTTTCAGTGAGTGATGCCAGTGGAATGACACAATGGAATGCAAGTTTCAGTCAGTGATGCCAACTGTCAGATTTTATCATTTGTTGTTACTTCTTCTTTGTTCATGGGCTGCAATTACCACGATCACTCGTATGTACACGAGTGGGTTTTTACGTGTTTGACCGTTTTTACGCCATCATGTAGGCAGCCATACTCCGTTTCCATGGGTGTGCATGCTGGGTATGTTCTTGTTTCCATTACCCACCGAACGCTGACATGGATTACAGGATCTTTAACGTGCGTATTTGATCTTCTGCTTGCATATACACACGAAGGGGGTTCAGGCACAAGCAGGTCTGCACATACGTTGACCTGGGAGATCGGAAAAATCTCCACCCTTTACCCACCAGGCGCCGTTACCAAGATTTGAACCTGGGACCTTCAGATTGAAAGTCCACGCTTTAACCACTCAGCTTTTGTGCCCGTCATTTGTTGTTACGACTGGTCGCAGTTTGTTCCGATGTTACCCCATCGTCAAAGTAATTCCAGAAAGTTTGTTTTTGGTTAGCTAGGGTCACCAACCTGGTTCCTTGTTGTCAAGCTGCTTGGTAATCAGTTTTGTGATGCACAGGGTGCACTGAGCAAGGATTGGACCAGTGAGTCACACTGCTGGTCTCAGAAATGCAAACAGACCACCAAGAAGCTTCTGGGCAGTGCAAAAAAAAAAAAAAAAAAAAACCCACAAAAATCAGGCATTGTCTATAAATCAAAACCAGCTTCCAAAAACAGAGTTTGACTTTGTAGCAGGTGTAGGTAATTAGGGCGTGAATGCCACATAATTAAAAGTTAAATGAATGCTGATGAAATTCAGGATGTCAAAAAAAGAAGAAAAAGAAAAGAAAAGAAAAGAAAAAAAAAATGTCTGTACGTTCCTAAAAATAGAGAGGTTGACATCTGTGTGTGTGTGTGTGTGTGCGCGCGTGCGCACGCGCGCGCGTGTGTATGTGTGTGTGTGTGTGTGTAGTCACATTTTGGTGTGTGTATGTAACATAGATATGACGTATTATGTTAACAAAAGCGTTTTTGTAAAGCAACTAGAGCAGATTTCTGGATAGTGTGCTATATAAGTATCCATTATTATTATTATGATCATGGCTATAATGGCTCATGTGTCAGTATGATAACTAGGGTAAGGATTAGCGGAAAGGATGAAAGTTTAGGTTTCCTTAACCTTTCAGCTTTGCTTGCTGTCATTTCCCCATGGTGAAGGTGAGGGGATTCAAGAGAGAGATGCCACAGCCTGTGTTATCTTTTTCTTTCGTTTGTCTCCAAGGTGTGACTAAGGGCGTTGGGTTACACTTTCTGTCAGGCAGCTGCTTAGTAGATGTGCTGTAGCGTGATTGGACAGTGACGCCTTCTTGAGAAACTTTTCTTTGTTTCTTTCTTTGTTTCTTTCTTTATCTATTTATTTATATTTCAAAACTATTGTCAAGGAATGATTCAGCGCTTATAGCTGTTAGAGGCGTTTGATTGGCTAAGAGCGGGCCAGACTAAGAGGGGCGTCTTTTCACTGTTAGCCGCGCGAAATTTGGCCAAACAGAGCAAACCATAGGCCTAGTTTGCATCAGTTTGACATGGTAAGTATATGTAAACACCAAACATGGAGTATAATACAAACTCCTCCTTTTGATTTGAAAGTAAAAAAAAAAAAAAAAAAGCACAAATATCTGGTTTGTTGGCAGGTAATGAGTTATTCTTGGAGAAGTCAGTGTACCCCTATCTGGCCTCCCTGTTCCGTCTGTACACCACGCCACGCCTGCTCAGTGCCATGGACTTTGACGAGAACATCCCTGGTATCTCCTTCTATGACTTGTAAGTATTAACTCACTCCATACGAACGGCGAAAGAGACGACGTTAACAGCGTTTCACCCCAATTACCACCATCAAAATATTACAAGCGGAAGGCTCTTACACTGAAGAGGTGAATGTTGACAAAGAATACCACAGTTCTGACGACGGAAGCTAAAGGTTGGGTCATTGAGACACCCACTGGACATCCGAGGGGTCTGTGTAGAGGAGAAGAGAGGACTGGCCGTATTGAGTGAGTTAAGGATTGTGTCAGGAATAGTGTCGGTCACTTACTGCAGCATTATTGTGTGTGTGTGTGTGTGTGTGTGTTGGTGCTCAGTATTTTTGCATGCTCCTTCTACGACTTGTAAGTGTTAGGATTGTATCAGGAATAGTGTTTGCACTAGCTGCAGTATTGTTGTTTTGTCTTGAGTCTCAGTAGTACTACTACCAGTAGCTATATTTTTTTTGTTCCTTCGATGACTTGCAAGTGTTAGGATTGTATCAGGAGCTGTGTTTGTCACCTACTGCAGCATTAATGTATGTGTTGGTGCTCAGTATTAACTTTTTTTTGTTTGTGCTCCTTGTGCGACTTGTAAGTGTCAGGATTGTATCAGGAATAGTGTCTGCTCTGACACTGGTGCAAGTTTTTATCTTTAGCTTTGTGATGAGGTACATGCTGTTGTTTCCGTGAGATGCATTACTCTGTGCCCAGTGTTTTTGTTCAGATACATGCTGCTGTTTCCGTGTGGAGCATTTCTCAGTGTCTTATGTTTGTGTGCTCAGGTAGATGCTGCTGTTTCTATGAGGAGCATTACTCAGTGCCTTATGTTTGTGTGCTCAGATAAGTGCTGCCATTTCCGTGAGGAGCATTTCTCAGTGTCTTATGTTTGCGTGCTCAGATACATACTGTTGTATCCTTTAGGAGCATTTCTCAGTGCCTTATGTTTGTGTGCTCAGATACATGCTGCCATTTCCGTGAGGAGCATTTCTCAGTGCCTTATGTTTGTGTGCTCAGGTAAATGCTGCTGTTTCCATGAGGAGCATTACTCAGTGCCTTATGTTTGTGTGCTCAGATATGTGCTGCCATTTCTGTGAGGAGCATTTCTCAGTGCCTTATGTTTGCGTGCTCAGATCCATACTGCTGTATCCTTGAGGAGCATTTCTCAGTGCCTTATGTTTGTGTGCTCATATACGTGCTTCAGTTTCCATGAGGAGCATTTCTCAGTGCCTTATGTTTGTGTGCTCAGGTCAATGCTGCTGCTTCCATGAGGAGCATTACTCAGTGCCTTATGTTTGTGTGGTCAGATACATGCTGCTGTTTCCATGAGGAGCATTTCTCAGTGTCTTATGTTTGTGTGCTCAGGTAAATGCTGCTGTTTCCATGAGGAACATTTCTCAGTGCCTTATGTTTGTGTGCTCAGTTAAATACTGCTGTTTCCGTGAGGAGCATTTCTTAGTGCCTTATGTTTGTGTGGTCAGATACATGCTACCATTTCCATGAGGAGCATTTCTCTGTACCTTATGTTTGTGTGCTCAGGTAAATGCTGCTGCTTCCATGAGGAGCATTACTCAGTGCCTTATGTTTGTGTGCTCAGATACATGCTGTCATTTCCGTGAGGAGCATTTCTCATTGCCTTATGTTTATGCTCAGAAAGCTACTACTGTTTCTGTGAGGAGCATTTCTCAGTGTGTTTGCTCAGATGCATGCTGCTGTTTCCTTGAGGAGCATTTCTCAGTGCCTCATCTCCTTGAGGAGCATTTCCCAGTGCCATATTTCCTTGAGGAGCATTTCTCAGTGCCTTATGTTTTCTTTGTGCTCAGAGACATGCTGCTGTCTCCTTGAGCATTCCTCAGTGCCTTATTTCCTTGGGGAGCATTTCTCGGTGCCTCATTTCCTTGAGGAGCATTTCTCAGTGCCTTGCCATGTTCCTTTGTGTGCTCATCAGATACATGCTCCTGTTTCCTTGAGGAGCATTCCTTGGTGCCTTATTCCCTTGGGGAGCATTTCTCAGTGCTTTATTTTCTTGAGGAGCATTTCTCAGTGCCTTATATCCGTGGGGAGCATTTGTCAGTGCCTTATTTCCTTGAGGAGCATTTCTGGGAGCATTTCTTGGTGCCTTTTACCATTGGGGAGCGTTTCTCGGTGCCTTATATCCTTGGGGAGCATTTCAGGGAGCTATTTCTTGGTGCCTTATTTCCTCGAGGAGCATTTCTCGGTGCCTCATTTCCTTTGGGGGAGCATTTCTCTCAGTGCCTTACCACCACGTTTTTCTGTGCATGCTCATCAGATACATGCTGCTGCTGGAGCAGTTTGAGGCGGTGTCCTACGGGGACCCAGTGTTTGCGGCCTTCGTGCTGCTGCCCATGCAGCAGTGCCACAGCTGTCTGCTGCGGAGGGCCGTGTGGCAGGAGAGATCCCTCCTGCTGCGTGCCATGACCCTCCCCGTGCAGGAGGTCAGTGTGTGGGTTTGTGAGGAGTGTTTTGGGGTGGGTGGGGGTTTGGGGTGGGGGGATGGGGGAGTGGGGGACAGGAGGGGAGGAGATAAGGGGTTACGTGTTTGTGTGTGTGTGTGTGTGTGTGTGAGGAGGGGATGGAGGAAGTTGGAGACTGGGTTATGTGTTGTGTGTGTGAGTGTGTTTGTTTGTGTGTGGAAGGGTGTTTGTGTGTGTGTGTGTGTGTGTGTGTGGGAGGAAGGAGTGGAGAAAGTTGGGGATTGGAGTATGTGTTGTGTGTGTGTGCGTTTGTTTATGATGAGGGAGTGTTGGTGTGGAAGTGATTGGAGTATGTGATGGGGTGGGTGGGTGGGTGGGGGGGGTGATATGCGAGTATGTGGTGTGTGTGTGTGTGTGGAAGGGTGTGTGTGTGTGACTGTGTGTGTCTGTGTGTGTTTGTGTCTGTGACTGTGTATGCATGCATGATATGTACAAGTTTGGTTTTACATGTATAACCGCCTTTACCCTGCTGTTAAGACAGCCATGCTCAGTTTTCAGGGATATGTTGGTTTTTATTTACAATACAATACAAAACAATACAATTCAAAACAATACAATATAACTGCATTTATCCTCACATGGGAAATGTTTGTGCCTGTTCATTCACACACATCTTCTGCTTGCGTATACACACAGGGGGAGTTCAGGCACTAGCAGGTCTGCACATATGTTGACCTGGGAGATCGGAAATATCTCCACCCTTTACCTACCAGGCGCCATTACCAAGATTCGAACTTGGGGACCCTCAGGTTGAAAGTCCAACGCTTTAATCCTTTGGCTATTGCTCCTGTTATAATGGGATTTGGTTTTGGGTTTTGGGTCCCCAGATGCTGATCGACGTGGACAGGTTCCTCAGCCCGGAAGAGACGGACCCCCGTCTTTTGCAGCTGTACGCCGGATCGCTGATGTCCGGAACGGTGCAGCAGCGCTGGTCTCCCTTGCTCTTCCTGGTGGCCGTCCACCACCTCAACCGCTTCCTCTTCCGCAGCACACAGGATGACACCCACGGGGCCCTGCAACGGTCCCTGTGGGATATGGTGCTGAGGTGTCCGGATCAGGTAAAAAAAACAAAACAAACAAGCGAGGCAAGGCCTTCAAGACTCACTTGTGATAGATTAAGTCCCCTAGCATTAATTACAGAGTAATTTCCCTTTTTTTACTATCTGCACCAAAAACGTTTGCAAAATAAATTAAAAAAATCCATGCTTAGCAAAAGAAGTTCCTGTTTGAACAAAAAATGATAATAATGACTCCTCTTGTTGTTGTGTCAGAATAAGAGGTCAAAGTGCCAAGTTTAGAGAATACAAAAAATATAAATATAACAGTAAATGCAGTTTGCATATAATTAGGCTTCTTTTTTATTTTTTTTGTGCCCATCCCAGAGGTGCAATATTGTTTTAAACAAGATGACTGGAAAGAACTGAATTTTTCCTATTTTTATGCCAAATTTGGTGTCAACTGACAAAGTATTTGCAGAGAAAATGTCAATGTTAAAGTTTACCACGGACACACACACACACACACAGACAACCGAACACCGGGTTAAAACATAGACTCACTTTGTTTACACATGTGAGTCAAAAAACCACGCTCTGTGTGTGTGATGGTGTGTCAGCGGTGTGTTGTTTCTGGGTAAAAGGTGTGCAGTGTTGTTGTTGTTATTTTTTGTTAAATGAAAGTGTATAGTTTTGTTTCAGCGTCGCCGGTTCTGTTGTCTCTGGGTAAAGGTGTGCAGTTTTGTTTTTGTTGAATGGAAAGTGTGTAGTTTTGTTCTTTATTGTTGCTGTTGTGTTGTCTGTGGATAAAGGTGCGCGTTGTTGTTGTTGGTGGTGTTATTGTTGAATGAAAGTGTGTAGTTTTGTTCTTTATTGTTTGGTGTAGTTAGTGTGTGATGGTGTGTCACCGGTTGTGTTGGTTCTGGATGAAATGTGTGCAGTGTTGTTGTTGGTGTTATTGTTGAATGGAAAGTGTGTAGTTTTGTTCTTTATTGTTTGCTGTAGTTAGTGTGTGATTGTGTGTTACCGGTTGTGTTGGTTCTGGATGAAATGTGTGCAGTGTTGTTGTTGGTGTTATTGTTGAATGGAAAGTGTGTAGTTTTGTTCTTTATTGTTTGCTGTAGTTAGTGTGTGATGGTGTGTCACCGGTTGTGTTGGTTCTGGATGAAATGTGTGCAGTGTTGTTGTTGGTGTTATTTTTTTGTTGAATGGAAAGTGTGTAGTTTTGTTCTTCAGTGCTGCTGGTTGTGTCGTCTCTGGATAAATGTGTGCAATGTTGTTGTTGGTGTTATTGTTGAATGAAAGCGTGTAGTTTTGTTGTTCAGTGCCACTGGTTGTGTCGTCTCTGGATAAATGTGTGTAATGTTGGTGTTATTGTTGAATGAAAGTGTGTAGTTTTGTTCTTTATTGTTGCTGTTGTGCTGTCTGTGGATAAAAGTGTGCAGTGTTTTGGTGTTGTTTGTTTTGTTGAATGGAATTGTATAGTTTTGTTCCTTATTCTCACTGTTGTGTCATCACTTGAAAAAGGAGAGCAGTGTTGGTGGTATTTTTTTTTTTTTTGTGAAATGAAAGTGTATGTTTTTGTTATTCGTTATTCATTGTTGCTGTTATGTTGTCTCTGGATAAAGGTGTGTAGTGTTGTTGCTGTTATTATTTTTGTTGAATGAAAATGTATATGGTTTCGTTATTTATTTTGTGTGGTATCTCTCTCTCTCTTCAATCCATGACTAAGAACTTGGAGGTTCATCACTGGTGGGGATTTTTTGTTTGTTTGCAGATGCGACTGTTTTTAGTCGAACCATCATAAAATCGCCACATTCTGTCTTTGCTATATACGTGCGTGTGGATGTCTTTACTGTCTCTATGTGTTTGTCCTTGTATATATGTTTAATGAACATAGTTAATTTTGGTGTGTGTGTGTGCATTGTGTTTATGTGTGTGTCTTAACATACATGTGTGTGCCTGTGTTATGCATCTGCACGATTTTGATAAATGAAGTTAAAAAAAAAAATATTCACACAGTTTCCGTGCTCTCATTTCAACGAAAAGAGTATATCATCTATTTTTTCCTTTTTTTTTTTTTTCGTCTTTCTGTTTTTTTGGACGCACAGAGCTTGAGAGAGACCATCATCCACTTCAAGCAGGTGGACCGGCAGGGGAGAGACTGCCTGGAGAGGTACGCTCCGCTGCCCGCCCACAGACAGCAGCTGGTGGACCAGCACAGGCAGAGGCTCGGGGGGCTGCAGTAATTTTTGGCCTGCTCCTTGCTTTCACACTGATGTGTATCCTTTAAGGAGGAAGGTGGCATGATGGTTTAAGATACAGAATAAAGTACAAGATCAGCACTATGTTATGAATGTATTCACAAATCAGCCCCTTACTATATCTGTGGCTGCCTTCACCTCTACACTCCATCTCGCTCACTACGATCAGCTTCGGATCCACTCTGTTTACGCATACCCAGATTCAAGCTCTCGACTGTTGGCCGCCGTTCTTTCTCTGTCTCTGGACCTTGCAGTTGGAATGAACTTCCTCTTTCGCTTCGTCAAGTCTCCACACTCAGCTCTTTCAAGTCTGGCCTTAAAACCCACCTCTTCCCAAAATAGCCTCCCTTCCCTGCCTTTTCCTTGTCTTCAGTTTCTCCAGTTTTAGAGTTATGCATGCGTGTGAATGACTGGTGCGAAAGCGCTTTGATTTGTCTCTGCACAAGATTCAGCGCTATATAAATACCATTATTATTATTATTATTATTAAGAAGCCCCGGTGCCAATACAGAGGGTCTGTGAGGGTGTGGGTCCATGTCTTTCTCTCGCCCTTTCTCCCGAGTTTGACTGGAAAACCAAAAAACTGTGCATCTAGTCATTCGGATGAGACGATAGACCGAGGTCCCATGTGCAGCATGCGCTTGGCGCACTGAGAAAAGAACCCATGACAACGAGAGTGTTGTCGTCTGGCAAAATTCTGTAGAGGAAACCCACTCCGATAGGTACACACAATTAATATAGAATCACGCACTCAAGGCCTGACTAAGTCTGTTGGGGTGATGCTGCTAGTCGAGCATCTGCTTAGCAGACTTGGTGTAGCATATATGGATTTGTCTGAACACAGTGACGCCCATGAGAAACTGAGACTGCTTCTGCTGCCAACAGTGCAACAGACATCTCTGCAACATTCACAGCAAAAGCATTGCTGGTCTTGTGCAGGATCAGGATATTTGTTTTGATGGAGCATGATTCTTGATTTGCAAAATGTGAAGTGAAAGTGTTTGCAGAAAATATATGTGGTCTCCTGCAGATGAATGAATAAGAAAGTTACAGGGTTTTTGTTATTGTTGTTTTAAGTGTTCAGGTTTTGCTGCTGACAAATATCAGTTTGTGAAATTATTTTTTTGTTTTGAACTTGGAAGTTGATTTGGATTGTTAAAGGTAATCCAGTTGACTCTATGTATTTGCATGTTATAGTTGATTATGATGGGACAGCTTTTCTTTGGTACTGTCCAGTTGACTCTATGTAAATACATGTTAGTTGATTATGATGGGACAGCTTTTCTTTGGTACTGATGATGGTGACAGTGACAGTGCAGTCCTTATGTTGTCTTGCCAGTTGTCAGCTTTAGTTATGAATCAGTTATATTAATGCTTTTAAAGCTGGTCCCTTGACAGTTATGGAATCATGTGTTATGGATATTGGAATGTTGTTCCCTGATAAAAAAAAAAAAAAAAAAAATAAAAAAAAAATCTTTCGGGCACTTTTTTAACTTGTGTGTGATTGAACATAGTGAATCTTTGTAACAACGGGTTTTTGGTTCTCTCTCTCTCTGTCTCTCTCTGTCTGTCTGTCTCTGTCTCTCTCTCTCTCAAGCCGTAGGTGGTGAAAGACACATGCTTGAAAATTACTTGGTGTAGACTAATGAGCTTACTTTGTTTGCTTGGCATGGAATGGGTTAAAAATAAAAAATAAAAAAAAGAAGAAAGAGGAAGTCACCGGTTGGGGCCATTTTCCAGAGCCAAACAAAGCATTGCATCCAATGTGGAGTTTAATGAAACAAGCATTAAAGATGAACGACAACAGTAAATGCAGAACTACCTCAGAAAAAAAAACAACAACACTGACAAAGGAGTAATACCAGACTTGAAATGCATCAAGCAAAGCAACTACATGTACATGTAATCCAGTACCAATGTGACAAGCTTTTATCTATAAACCATTGAATGAATCAGATTTTTTGCTGAAATACTGATTTTTCAAACGCATTTTTCTAGCAGGTTCATGGTACATGTGTACTTGAACCAGCCGTTCTTGTATTCAGTGAGAGGCCAGTGACAGACCACACTTGCTTGATTTAATTCAGTTCTTGATTTTCTAACAGTTTTTTTTTTTTAAACATAACAGCTTTCATGATGCGGTCCTCATTTTTTTGGGGTGAGGTCTGTTCATTTCAGCCTAAAGAAAAAATGATATTTTATTTTATATGATTAAGTTGTGCAACATTAAATTCTGCTATATATTCAGGATCATGACACAGCTGCTTTTACCGTTATGATCATCTCCACATTTTGGGGTTATTTTTTATTCATATTTTAATAAAAGCAATTTGATTTGACCTCTCTCTCTCTCTCTCTCTCTCTCTCTCTCTCTCTCTCTCTCTCTCTCAGGCACAGATATTTATTGTCGAAATGGTGGGCAGAACAGAAGACCAATGGCTTCATAATTTGCAGCCAAACTGTCCACATTGAAGTGAAGGAAAGCAATGAAGTAAAATTGCATTTAACGTTGTTGAGATAAAAGAGAGAGAAAAAAAAAAGAATGAAGCTGTGATTGTGCGGTAAATTTGATCGTAAAGTGAACAGTACTATGGGCATGAAAGCATGTTGGATTTAAATGTTCTTTACTGAGAGACACAGAGAGAGAGAGAGAGAGAGAACAACATTTAGCATCATTTCATATCATAACTGTTGATATTATACACTTAGCGACAGAAGATGACATTTTGATAAATCAATGTTAAATGTTAGAATGACATCTTCAAAGAAAACAACAACAACAACAAAAAAACACAGTGCTTTGATGCCAGTGTAAGAGCTTAAGATACTGGGATACAGCAACACAACAAAGTTATCTTTAGTCATCAACAGTTGTTCCAGTGGTATTCTGCATAGCAAGTGGCAGAAACATAGTGCATACACCTACATACAAGTGCTTGGTGTTAGGAAGAAAGTGGCCCAGCACAAAAATAGACATAGTATGTAGGTCTTTTCTTAAATATTCAAGTTTCAAGTTTTAATTATCCTTTCACTCCTATTGGAGTATGGAGGATTACTGCAAAATAATCTTTTCATGCCCAGAACAAACATTTCCAAATACACAACAATGTCACATAAAAGTTGGGAAAACACAAATGTCTTTTTTCCATTTTTGCCCCCTTTGAAGATATTACAAAAATTAAAAACTGATTTTGGAGACATATTCAGTGCAATGTACAGCATTAACATGAAACATCTAAGAGAACAAACTACAATTTTCATTTGAAAATTTTGCTATTTAAATCAATACTGTACATCCAAATTAACATGTTAAAAAAAGAAGTTTTTTTTTTCCAAGTTCGTCATCTGAAATGACACAAAGTGTATAACATATCTGTGCAGTGTAGATATAACAAATATGGTGGAAATACGGATATCAAAAGTAACTAAGCCAATATTGTCCTCCTCCTTCCCTTTTCCTTCTCTTTCTCCTCTTCTTCCTCCTCTTCCCCCTCCTCCTCTTCCTCCTCCTTCTCCTCTTCCTCCTCCTCCTCCTGTTCCTCATCTTCTTCCTCCTCCTTCTCCTCCTCCTCGACACTTTATGGAGAGTTTTGGGTCACAGCACTGAGGAACTGTTCACCGGATTCTCCCAGCTTTTGCATGTCGTTTGCATGTCAAAACCTGGGTCTCTCAGAATCATTTCCTCTTCCATTTTGCATCGTTATCAGTCCATCCTTTGTCTACCCCCCACCCCTGATCTCCCCCACCCCATCCCCTCCTCCCCGTACCCCCTCCCCTCTCACCCCTCCCAAATCTTTTCTGTCTCCCTCCCTCTACATTTCCCAATAGAATTGTTTTTAAAACCCCTTCAGTGCCAGGGGGGAAACAGTAGAAAGTGGTGTTTCAGGTCATGAAACATTATCCAAAACAATAAGCCTAAAACTGAGAAAATGGTCTGGAGATAAACTGTGTGAATGTTCAGCCTTCCAGAGCTACTTACCCTTTTTCTGATGACGTCATCAGTGACGTCACTATGCACGTACGTAATACGTTTATGGCTGTGAAGGGGAAAATTATATAATTATTAACTGAACAAGGCCATGAGAACTTGATGCGTGACCATCCAACGTAGTTTTCTTGAAAAGAAAAAAAAGAAAAGATGAAAATAATAAAGTTTTAGACTTGATTAAATGCGGGTGTCTATGATACACGCATTTTACCTGGTGGGTGTGAACCATCAGTGGTTGCCTCTACTAGATTATATGCCTTTACTATATTATATATACGCCAGGCCTCAAAATAGATTCGTATTTATTTATTTATTTTTGTTGTTGTTGTTGTTGTCTAATACAAACATTTTCTTCCTGCCGTATGCTTGTGATTACTGTTGAATTTTTCGGTGGCTTTGATTATGCAAACACTCTCTTCCAACCATTCATATGCTGCTATCGCATGTCTGTCTTTGTCCTGTAATCTACAGATTATTTTTTGGAACTGTTTGATTCAAAAGATGTGTCGTCAGTTCTACTATAGAGTGATGGCCTGGAGATACAGCGCCTAGGAAGTGAGAGAATCTGAACGCACAGGTTCGAATCCCGTAGTCGCCAGTATTTTCTCCCCCTCCACTAGACCTTGAGTGGTGGTCTGGACGCTAGTCATTCGGATGAGACGATAAACCGAGGTTCCGTGTGCAGCTTGCACTTAGCGTACGTAAACAAAAGGCAACAAAAGGGTTGTCCCTGGCAAAATTATGTAGAAAAACCCACTTCGATAGGAAAACAAATGAAATTGAGGCATGGCAAAAAAAAAAAAATATACAGGGTAGCGCTTTCAGTGTAGCAACACGCTGTCCCTGGGGAGAGCAGCCCGATTTTCTCACATAGAAATCTGTTGTGACCAACAACAAAAAATAAAATAAAAATTAAAAAAAAAAAATAATAAAATGAAAAAAAAAAAAAAATAATAATGATACTAATAAAATAAAGAGTAACACAACACAACACTCACTGTAGGACAGGGATCTAGAAGCAGGTTTTCTTGTAGGAGTCTTCCGTGAGAGAGTACTTCCCTTCGTGTGTGCCAGTGTTGCGAGCGATGAACATACACTTTTCTAATCGCTTCAGATGAACAAACTCGTGGCACGTTGGAACAGAAGAACACTGTTGTTTGCAGTTTGCGGGATCCTTGCCGTCGATGACGATGCCATTCGTTACATCACCAAACAGATGGAAGCCTTCGTAGTGCAGATATGAGCTCCCGAGTTCGTCACAAGCTGAAACATTACATACAACGCGTGCGCGCGCACACACACACACACACACACACACACACACACACACAAGATGTTATCTGCTATTGCAGAAGGTTTGCTGCATAGTCCAATAGTACATTTGTTATAGTTGTTATAGTTGTTTGATGTTAACGTTTCCTTCCATATGCCTTTTAATGGTTTTTTTTTTTTTTTTCCCCAATGCTCTGTATCTTTCCCCACCACACACACACACATACACACACACCATTCTTCACCCTCTGCCCAATTGTGTTCCCACCACCACGCCCGTCCCCCCCAACCCCCTCCCCCCCCCCCCACACACACACACTTTTTTTTTTCTTTTTTCCCCCGTCTAATATCACTTAAAGTGGGAGACGTTAAACTGAAGACTACTACTACTACTACTATTACTACTACTACCACACACACACACACACACACACACACACACACACACACACACACACAAATTGCCCTCGGAGTGCCCTTTCATGCATCCAACCAGGAAACATACAAAACAGCCGGAATTCTTACTTTAAATGAGCATCGTCAGTTAGCAACAGCAAAATTCGCTGTAAGATACACTTCCATGACAGAAAATTTCATTGCTGATGAACTGACAGTAAGATCTGATATTGATTTTCCAAAAAGAGCTAAAGCTATTTCATCACAAGAAACAGTTTCAAATCTGTTAAAAAAAAATCTGGTGTTAACATGAACGAGTTAGCTATAAAACCATCTTATACTCCTATTCCTTTTTGGGAAATGTTGAAAGCAGATTTTGATATCAACTATTCTGAAACAAAAAAGGAAGAAAACATCAATATCACGACGAGTACTGCCAGAATACATATAGCAGAAAAATACCAGAATCCTCTCCATATATTTACAGATGGATCCGTTCTTGATGACAAAAATGCTGGCGCGGCTTTTACTATTCCCGCTTTTAAAGTTGAAAAATCTTACTTTATTGGAAAGAATCTTTCCAGTTTTACGACTGAACTTGTTGCTATTATGCAAGCATTGAGCTACTTGGTGAGCCATCAAATAGTTTTCTTAAAAATAGCATTCTTTGTTGATTCCAAATCAGTACTTTATGCTCTAGAATCGTTTAGCCTTGAAACAAGACCTGACTTAGTTATTGAGACAAATCATTTGGTACATTGTTTGAGGATTAAAGGTACTGATGTCAGTTTCTGTTGGATGCCTTCTCATGTGGGCATTTATGGCAATGAAACTGCTGATAAAGCAGCTAAAAGAGGAGCACAAGATTCAGAAAAATCGACAAAAATATTTGTCCGACTTTCCGTGAAAGAAGCATACACTATGTTAGAAAAAACAGCATGGGGTCGATTTTATAAACGATGGAAGACAGTCTTCAAAACAGAAAGGGACATTATTCCCCGAACGTATTATTGAAGAAAAAATACAGAATTCTTCAGCTTGCTATACAAGATTGATAACCTCTACTTTCTTCCGTATAAAACTTGACGCGCTGAAGACAAAATATAGTAAAAATATTATATGCATTTGTGGTAAGCAGTTCGGCTTGCATCATAGTTTGTTTCAATGTCAGCAGTTACGTATCTTCTTGCCCAAGTATTTCACAGAGAGTAACTATTCTGCAGATGATTTGGGGGAAGTTATTTCTAAAGAGGTTCTTTTAGTAGAAGTTTCAAAGGCATTAGTTCATAGCTCTGTTTCTACATTCCTTTAATGTACTTCATAATCATGTTAATGGTTTTAGTTTTTATCATCATTATTGAATTGTTCCTATTAAAGCTAATTTCATGTTAGTCATGCATTTCTTAGTAGTTTTTCTTTTACCTTTTCTGTTTTATTCTGACTTCTCTTTCCCCTCTCCCTACTCCTCCCCACCCCATTTTTTAAAATATTTTTTATCGTCTAATATCACTAATAGTGACAAGACGCTAAACTAAAGAACGAACACACACACGCACACACACACACACACATGTTTATATACATTTAAAAAAATAATAATTCTCGATATATATATATATATATATAGAGAGAGAGAGAGGACAGTTACACTGGCCCAAGCTAGAGAAGAGTGGCAGTTCTTTTTTGGCTTAATGGGTTGTGTGTGTGTGTGTGTGCGCGCGCGCGCGCGTGTGTGTGATGTGCACATCTGAAGATATTTCGGAAACTGAGTGGTTTTCTGTGCAGTTTTACCCAGTCAAAACATGCGTTGTTTCGTTCAGTTCATGCTAATCCTTACTCTGTCTTTACAAAATTGGAAACTTGATGCATGCATATGGTTCGTACAGGATTTTTTCCAAAGTGAAAAAAAACAAAAAAACAGACGGTCGGCAGTAAATTACGTGCTAGGCAATTTATCAAGGATGAATATCAATAGGGAAACAAAACAAAGAAGCCTTTGGTTTGCCAGAGACCAATGATAGAAGACCAGAAAATCAATGGCATGATTGGTCTGCGGAGACGGGTACATAATTCATTCTAGCGTGCACAGCTGTGTAACGAACATCGGGCTATTCGGGTATCCACTATCAGTTTTGTTTTCCGAGTTAACAGTCGGGCAAAAGAGTACTCCGCTTCGGATTCATGTTAGGTTGATTGGAATCATTTCAAAGCAAAATTGTGTGTGTGTGTGTGTGTGTGTGTGTGTGTGTGTGTGTGTGCGCGCGCGCGTGCGTGCGAGCTGATGCAGGGAAGCAATTCCAGTCGCGCTACCTTTCCACAAACCCAACCCCCCCCCCCCTCTCCCCCTCTTGACCCACCCTTCATATCCATCCTTCCCCTCACAACTCAGCCTCACCCCCCCCAGCCCCCCAATCCCCTCACTTCCTCCCCCTCCCCCGCCCCTTCTTCCTCCTTCCAGAAATGGGAAGCCTTTGGTATATAAGATAAGATCAGATCAGATCAGATCAGAAGAACTTTTATTCTCTCATTAAGAGAAATTACATCAGGTGTGGCAAAACAAACGCAGACAGTTACTCAACATAAAACATTAAACATGACTTAATTAAAAAGAATCAATAACATAATTATAAGACATTCTTATAAAAAAAATATTGTATATATTCACTTCATCAAAATGTTGTAATTAATCATTATTGTAGATATATTGAAATACACCAAGGTTAACACTGCATGTATTATATGTATTATATTACACATAAATTGAGATAAGATCAGAATGATTTTATTATCTCATAAAAGAGAAAATTACATCAGGTGCGGTAGCGCATACAAAACGTGCGCTCACACACACACACACACACACACACACACACGCACAAAATAATAAAAATGCCTTAATTGAGCAGGAACAGCAAACATGTATAAGTTTTTTATATATAAAAAAAAAGTTTGAAATATACATATTTCAAACTGATTTACCCTTATTCTCTTAATCAAAATGGTGGGACATAATGTAAAGAGCACAACATACGATGTGAGGGGAGAGAGAGATAGAGAGAGAGAGAGAGAGAGAGTCACACACAGAGACAGAGAGAGAGAAAGAGACACACAGAGAGAAAGAGATAGAGACACAGAGAGAGAGAGACAGAGACAGAGAGATAAAGAGACAGAGAGACAGAGAAATAGAGGCAAGGTGTTAACTCACTGGGCACGCAGGCACGTCGTGACACGGAGTAGAAGTGACCTGCAGCACACAGACACTGTCCATGGAAACAGCCCGTGCTGCCTGCTGACTGGGGGGAGGTGCAGGTCGTGGTGCAGCTCTGTCCCAGCCACGCGTCTGGAGGGGCCACGAAGGTGAAACAGAGAACCGTGCAGGTTCCTAAGTGGCCCTTTTATCTATTGATTTATTTATTGATTGGATTATTTGTGTAGTTATAGTGTATCTATTATCATTAGCAATATGTGTGTGTGTGTGTGTGTGTGTGTGTGTGTAGTGCGCTCGCGCGTGTTCCAGTGTGTAAACACTGTATTTCACTACATCGTACATAATTCACAAAAAAGATAAAACCCTCAGTATTACACTCAAATGGTTCACAGAAAGATTTAAGAACTGTTTGGGAACTCGCTCGCTGTTACACTAAATGGTTCACAGAAAGATTTAAGAACTACTTGGGAACTCTCTCGCTGTTACATTTAATGGTTCACAGAAAAATTAAAGAACTGTTTTG
This sequence comes from Babylonia areolata, assembly GCF_041734735.1. NCBI lineage: Eukaryota > Metazoa > Mollusca > Gastropoda > Neogastropoda > Buccinidae > Babylonia > Babylonia areolata. Next base: position 16,766,285 of record NC_134879.1, read on the forward strand.
GGAACTCGCACGCTGTTACACTAAATGGTTCACAGAAAAGTTTAAGAACTACTTAGGAACTCGCTTGCTGTTACACTAAATGGTTCACAGAAAGGTTTAAGAACTACTTGGGAACTCGCTCGCTGTTACACTGAATGGTTCAGAGAAAGAGTTAAGAAAAAACACTTTGGAACTCGCACGCTGTTACACTAAATGGTTCACAGAAAGATTTAAGAAAAACCACTTTGAAACTCGCACGCTGTTGCACTGAATGGTTCACAGAAAGAGTTAAGAACTACTTGGGAACTCGCTCGCTGTTACACTAAATGGTTCACAGAAAGATTTAAGAACTACTTGGGAACTCGCTCGCTGTTACACTAAATGGTTCACAGAAAGAGTTAAGAACTGTTTGGGAACTCGCTCGCTGTTACACTGAATGGTTCACAGAAAGATTTAAGAACTACTTGGGAACTCGCTCGCTGTTGCACTAAATGGTTCACAGAAAGATTTAAAAACTACTTGGGAACTCGCTCGCTGTTACACTAAATGGTTCTCAGAAAGAGTTTAGAAAAACCACTTCGGAACTCGCACGCTGTTGCACTAAATGGTTCTCAGAAAGAGTTAAGAAAAACCACTTTGGAACTTGCACCATTTCCCATTTTGTATATTACACTACAGTTCACAAAAAAAGTTAAGGACCACATGAGAACCTGTACAGGGTTCACCAGAAGTTAACTAACACGCTGTTACACTAAATGGTTCACAGAAAATATATTTAAAAAAAAAAACACTTTAGAACTTGCACACACACACACACACACACACACACACACACACACACACACAGCAGAACCTACATACCAGAGGACATGTTCACACACATGAATCTGATGTCGGTCAACATTGGGATACACATCTCATGGTCTCCGCATGGTCTGGATGCACACCCGTGATCTGGGGACTGAATATTCATAAGAAGATACATAATTATGGTAATTACGGAATGACATGTTCCTCGATCATACATTAACTTCTAAAACGTTCACGTAAAAGTTGGCTAATATGTTTTGGAAAAAAAAAGAAAGAAAAGAAAACCAAACCTTGAGCAGAAAAATCATTAGTTGGTTATGAGCACCACTCTAAACCAATCCTTTTATTATTATTATTATTATTATTATTATTATTATTATTATTATTATTATTTACAATGCAAATCCACAGCTATCGTTTGTTTTGTAAACTGTATGATATTAGTTATTCTGTGTTATATGACTCTTTTTTATAAGTTTCCACTTTATCTTATGTGCTTTCTCCAGATACATTTTAAGTATCGGATTTCTAAAACGCATATAGAGCTTGCTTTGTCTGTTATAGCGCTACAGAAAGATACATTACTACTACTACTATTATTATTATTATTGCAATATTAAAGTCCCGAGTTGAACAACAATACATCATGTATGAAATTTATTAACATTGCGCCTGGACACTTTATCATATAAAACAAACTGTAATGCATTATTCCAGACTTGATTTGTTTCTTCCAGAATTTGAATATGCTTTGGTTACAGCATAAAATTTAACACTTTAGATCCAACATCTTTCAAAAACAGCAACTGGAAAAAAGCTACACACACACACACACACACACACGCACGCACGCACGCACGCGCGCGCGCACACACACACACACACACACACACACACACTGATAACTATACCCAACCATTACCAGGTTATGACCGAAGGCCTCTTCATCAGTCCAGCCGTCCACCAGGTGGTCAGCATTCTGTTTTCTCAAGTGAAGAACACAGTTGTCCCCGTGGTTGTCGTTCTTGCTGTAAAAAGAATAACGGCCACACCTCTTCCAGTACCAGCACAGCCTCTGACACTGATGATGGTTGTCCGTTCTGTAAGTGCTCAGAACGTCCAGTTCTTGAACTGGATCAATGACCTGTTGAGCACGCGCTGCAATGAAAAATGTCAGGCTCCAAAAGCAAAAGATTCTAAGAAATAACCCCCAAATGGACAACATACTTGCACGCAGTTACTGATGGACAACGGTTATTTCGAACCAGGTCTAGTCTGTCCAAACTACAACAAGAAAAAAATCTAATTTCGCTTCTCTTCTAAGCCTGTGTTGAAATGAGCCTCGATCCGGCAGATCGATTAGTGCAGCCTAATATTTGTTTTCAACACACAGGATCGTTAGGTTATGAAAACTATTCCTCGGTTATTTGAAGAGGAGCCATGCGCCTTCCTAAGTGGCAGCTAGTCATTCTTTCTGTGAACCATTCAGTGTGCTTTTTTTTAATGCTGGACTGCAGGCTTGGAGATGATGTTGCTTGCTCTTTGTGGTGTTTTCAGTTTGTACAAACTGGAAGCTAATGGTACTCATTCGGATGTGAAAAATGTGACTCCTCAAAGGAATTGGGAAACCCAAACCCCGTCAGACTTTCATGTTCGTCCATTTTGACCGTGAGTGGTGGTCTAGACGCTAGTCATTTGGATGAGTTGATAAACCAAGGCATTGTGTGGTGCATGCACTTTATACACGTAAAAGAACCCACGGCAACTGTCACGTTCTATAAGAGAGCGGACTAGAAACCCCCACCCAGCCCAGCACTAACACCCAGACAACACAAACACAGACTACAACAATTCAGGGTTCACATACATTTGTTTAATCACACACCTAGCTTGCCCACAAACAATAACCACAACCCCAGCTGCAACAACACTTAAATAACAATGGATAAATAATAACACACACAACCCCTCCCCCCTCCCCCCCCCCCCCCCCCACACACACACAAAAAACAACAACCCAGTGCTTTAAGATATGGAAACGAGCACAACGTTAATGATGTAGTGACGATGAAGTAGTGACGACGACGAGGAACAGTGACGACGAAGACGAACAGTGACGACTAAGACGAACAGTGAGTGACGACGACAAAGAACAGCGACGACGAAGACGAAGAACAGCGACGACGAACACCCAGACAGCTGAGCGCCAGGCCAGAGAACTCTGGCGACGGAAGGCAGCGGCAGGCGGCAACAGCCAACGGAGGCCTGGACTTAGTCAACGGCAGGCAG
>NC_134879.1:16784362-16786862 GCF_041734735.1 Babylonia areolata
ATGCACTTAGCGCACGTAAAAGAATCCACGGCAACAAAAGGGTTGTTCCTGGCAAAATTCTGCAGAAAATCCACTGTGATAGGAAAAACAAAACAAAAAACAAAAACAAAAACAAACAAACAAAAAACAAACAAACAAACAAAAAAACTGCACGGAGGAAAAATGCTAAAAAATGTGTGGCGCTGTAGTGTAGCGACGCGCTCTCCCCGAGGAGAGCAGTCCGAATTCCACACAGAGAAATCTGTTGTGATAAAAAGAAATACAAATACAAAATGTTCATGATTCAGATGACTTGTTTACGTCCTTTGCTGTTTTATTGTCTTTGGATATTCATAAAGTATTCACGAACGGCATTGAATAGGCAGCCTGTATTTGTATCCGTACTTCTCTCTCTCTCTCTCTCTCTCTCTCTCTCTCTCTCTCTCACACACACACACACACACACACACACATATGCACACGCACACACACACACACACAAGCGCGCGCGCACACACACACACACACATACACACACACACACAAGCGCGCGCGCACACACACACACACACACACACACACACACACACACACACACACACACACACACACACACGTGCACACGCGTACGCGTGAACAGACAACTGAAACAGTTTTTGACTTTAATCAAAAGATCAATAAAAGTCAATTATGCGCAAGCATGTGGAAATGTGTCACATGTCCAAATGCTAGCATAGTGAAGTAAGTCGGCGTTGGGATGGTTCCCAAAGGCCAACTAGCCCACAAGAGAGCCAGTGCAATTTTGCCTCCTGGTTTGAGAGTCATAGTCCTTCACAAAAGACTAAGCTGTAAATGATTTCCCATTGACTGGAGAAACCATTGATAATACAACTCTCACTTTGCTGTTGGCCCAAATGTAAACTTATGTCAAACAACCATTCTCCAGTCCTTAGCTAAAGATAGCATAATGTTCCCAACGTTCTAGCATCAATGTTTCAGGGGAAAAAAATCGCAAAAATATCAGTAGTTCATTTCCAGTTTTGAGCAGCTCAATTTTAGTTCTGCCACGCGATCTGTGCCACCTAAAACACCACAACTGATGCATTTTACATGAAGTAAAAAGGGGATTCCTGGTTAGCTTTATCAGTGCAGTAGCAGTCCAAATGTTGTGAGTTCGAATTCCAGACACCTAACATAAACTTTGACATGTTTTACTTCCATATCTGAATACATTGTTGTTCTGCTGGCGTCAGCCCAATGCTAGACGAATTCTCTACCCTCACTTTCTTTGAATGGTTATCCCCGGTCAGCTACTGATTTCACCCAAGGTACTTGGATGTCGACGTTAAGCCCCAGTGTAACTAATGAAAGAAGAATGCAGTCTGGTATGAAGCTTATCTTGCCAAAATGGAGCCAGTGACTGTCACAAAAAGAACGTGCCTTATCTGACCACAGTGGGGAAGCAGTCTGTTGCACTGCATGCTGCCAGGGCCTACATGATTGTTCGAAACTGTGCCAGTAACGGCTGAAACTATTCTCAGACATCCAGGGTGCCATTTACTCTGGCATCGATGAAAAAAAAAAAAAAAGAAAAAAAGGGGGATGGGGGCTATCTATTATTCCACCTAAATTTAGGTCAAAACGTATGGTACATAATGACATCAGCAGTACAGCCAATCTACTGTATCCACAAATACATTCTACATTTTACTAAGTTAACTCACTCAGTACGGCCAGTCCTCTCTTCTCCTCTACACAGACCCCTCGGATGTCCAGTGGGTGTCTCAATGACCCAACCTTTAGCTTCCGTCGTCAGAATTGTGGTATTCTTTGTCAACATTCACGTCTTCAGTATAAGAACCTTCCGCTTGCAATATTTTGATGATGGTAAATTGGGGTGAAACGCTGTTAACGTCGTCTCTTTCGCCGTTCGTATGGAGAGAGTTAAGGGTCTAAACACATGGTAACTACGACACCAGTGCAGTTATCATATATTGTGTCCACGTATATAGTTTTGCATTGTAGTAACTTCAAGGCCTAACCAAATGGTACATACGACCGACATTAATAATAAGTGTAGTTGATTTACTATGTCCATGTATCTGTTCTTGCATTGAAATAACTTTAAGGTCTAAAAACATGGTTCATACATCAGTGCATTGAATTATTGTGTCCACGTATGTATCTTTGCATCGAAATAAAACCAAGGTCTAAAAACGAGGAAATTAAAACATCAGTAGTAAGTGCAGTTAATTCATTGTGTCAACGTATCTATTTTTGCATCGAAAATACTTAAAGGACTAAAACATGGTACATACGATAGCAGTGCAAAGTACTAAGTAATTCATAGTATCCACGAAACCTATTTTACGTGGAACGAATAAAAGAACGTACACGTAATTTATTGTGTCCACAAATCTGGTGGTTCTTTTCTCTTTTTTTTTCTTTTTTTTTTTTTTACACGGGACTAAACTAAGGGTCACACCACATGCAATGTCTCCAGCGTATTTGCTGAATCGAT